>NC_142012.1:117490793-117755140 GCF_049901735.1 Notechis scutatus
ATTCTTCTTATGTTTTTATTGATTTGTTTTAATCATCACCATCGCTGCTGCTGTGAAACATCTGTAGCATAAAAGCTGTGCAGATATTACAGTTTAATAGCCTCTCAGGGGCCATATATAAAAAAATGACAAAAGGTAAAAAGAAAGTTTCAGCAAGATTAGGAAGGGAGACGTTATGAAGCTATTCTTTCTTCAATGGACTGTTTTAAATTGGTGTCTACGGAGATGCTCAGGTTATGGTTGTTCCAAGGATACTTTTTTCAGGAGGCAGCTGGACTTCCTTGTTTTTCTATGGAGATGTTTTAAATTGAATCTTAATTTTCTTTGAATGTGGCTGTTTCTGTTAAGTTGATTGTTACTGTTATTATGTTGTATTTAACAGCTATCAGGTATTTAAGCTACTTACAATAAAATCAACAAATATGGAAATGGTATGTGACTGACTAAATAAGTAGTATACTTACACTAAGTAACATACATGGAAATGTTCCACTCTGAGGTCTAATTGTTATGAAATCGTCTTGTGTACATATATGTGAATTTATCTGAACCTTTTCTCTTCAAAGTCCTGCATGTAGAATTTCTTTTTACCATACCATGGATTAAAAAAAGAGTCACAAAAGCTACTATTAAATTCTACTGTGATTTGTGCCATAAAAATAGTTTGCATAAGAAAATTGCCAAAGCAAATAATATTGAGGGTTATACAAAATCTTATTTATATGTTGAACACTCAGAATCACTTTTAACTACAATGGGGCCATCAACTGTGGCAAACTATTAAAATTTTCTGTCTGACTCCACTTTTGTATGGTTGTTTCTTTCAACCAAAACAGAGTAACAAAGTTTTACCATAAGTCAATTGAGAATGAGGTGATGATAAATAATATCTGAGAAAATGTATGTACAATCAGTCCACCTTCAATATTATATGCAACTCTCTCCATTCTGTATTGCCTTTTCTTTTTTGATGAGATCAGAAAAAGCTTTTTTACTTGCTTTGTAAAACTGCAGTAAAAGAAAGTCAGCATTGCTACGCTGACCTAGATCAAATCTCAGTGTTTTCTTGTTCCAGTAAAATTCTGTAGGTAAGCTTATGGGAAAACCTTGGGGGTTGAGTGGGAGATGAATAAGGAGAAAAATTGCTAATATGATTGGAAAATAAATATAAACATGTTCTCAACTACTTCCTGTCTAATATAATATAACTTTAGTGCTTCTCAGAATTACTAAGGATTCATTCAGGAATACATTATGGCAAATATTATAGAATTCACAAATTGTCCAGACATGTTCCATAACTGGACATTGTCATTTATGCAACATCAATGTTTATTTCAAGGCTACAATTTTTCCCCTGCGAATTTGTTTCACATTTTTTCCAATATGATATTAGGACAATAATTCAAGCTTAGTTCAACTTTCTGACAGTTCAGCTAGGATGGAAAATCATATGTATGCAAAATAGGAAAGAACTTTTATATCACAATAAATACAGGTTTAATAATTTTTATAATATTAGTTTATTGATTATCTTTTATAGGTAAATATTATTGTTTTTACAACATTATATTGTGCATTCCCAGGATCTGTACAATTCAGATTATGAATTAAATACTATAAAGCAACAAAAAGGCTATTGTTCCTAATAGTAAGGAATGACATTGTGAAATCAAACAACAGTTATGACTTCTAGCTACTTTCATAGTATATATAAATTGTAAACTATGCTGTGACAAAAATAAAACTCAAAAATTCAAGTATTTTACATTGGAAGCCCATCTGTTTTTCATTTTTGTGTTTGTTGTGCTTAGCTGATGTTCAGTCATATCTAGTAGTACTATCGTCATCAAGGCAAAATCATATTTAACATCTTTTCAAACATATTTTCAGATTTACATACTCCAATCTGATCCAGAAACTGTTTTCTTTCTTGTTCTAAATGATATCATTGTTCATAGCAAAACTCTAAGAAAAGATTTTTAAAAACATTCTCAGAAATAATGATCTTAAACTGATTATAAAATACAAACAGAATAGTGGCCATCTATCCTTCCAGGGGACACAATTTCAAAGAATGGGACTGTTGGAAGGCCTGTCACCCCATGTGAATTTAGGTACTCTAATTAAGCTTCTCTGTGGATATATAGATTCTATTCTAACAAGGCATTGCTGGATATATTGTGGTGCTGTATCATATATAGCAAAAAAAGCCCTGCTCTTTAAAGTCCAATATTATTTGCTTCAGAATGTCTAATGCAAATATCTTTGCTGCAACACTTACAATAATTACATTATTATGCACATGCCATCATTTTTCATTGCCTCCTTTGTGGACATCCATGAAGAGATACCCATCACAGTTTTACTGCATTGCCTGAATTCTGAGCAGATCTGTATATGTTTATTATACAATTGTATTCCATCTCTTGTACTCTTATTATGAGTATCATCTCACCAGATTTAAATTACACTCCTTTGTTCCTAATGGCCTTCCTCTATTAAGCATTTAAGTTCCTTGTATGTGACTATTTGACTATGTCTTCAGACAGGTCATTAATCTTATGTTCTTTGTTTTTCAATAAAAATATAATAGATGTCGTTGCAGATATTCCCTAATTCCATTTTACAGTATACAAGTTATTATATGTCCTTCTTCTAGATTCTCATCTCCAACCCATCCATAAAATCAATATACTACTAAACTCTCAAAAAGAGAGCTGTTAAAATATTTACAGACCCCTCACATCCTGAACATAAACTGTTTCAATTCCTACCCTCAAAATGATGCTATAGAGCACTGTACATCAGAACAACTAGAGACAAGAACAGTCTCAAACACAACACTGTCCAACTATTTACTAAGGCTGCATTACTACTATCACTATTAATCTTCTCATCACTCCTATCACCCCTCCCCTCCCACCTGTTGCTTGTTGTATCCTTATGATTTATATTGACCGTTTCCTAGTATGATTTGATTGCCTATTTGTACCCTATGATTATATTAAGTGTTGTACTTATGATTCTTGATGAATATATCTTTCCTTTTTATGTACACTGAGAGAATATGCACCAAGACAAAAACCTTGTGTTGACCTATAAACACTTGACCTATAAAAAAAATATCATTCAATATCATTAAAGTCATGACCTTTAATAGGGCAAAATAGGGCATCATAGAGCAACAATTTTTGAATCAAGCTATCTCAAGAGGTATATAACTTACAGAACGTGTTCGAAATCTAGGACCCATAATTCCTGAGGGAATGAAATTTAGAAAAGTTGTGGCTACTTCAGTGCTATTGGCTGATGCTGCATTTCTGGGCTGCTACTGTAGTCATGTGATATACATTTTCAACCAGTCTTTCAATCCCTTGCTCCCTTTCCTGACTATCAGCAGCCACTTACCTGCCTTCTGGGAATGGAAGGGAAAGGAAGGGAAGGGAAGCAATCCTATCCAAACTACCCAGCCCATGCCACCTTTCTGTGTGCTCCACAATGCATCTTTCCACACCCACCGCCTTCATGCACCTTCCCTGACCTATACAGCATCTCTTGTGCATTTTCAAGCACACCCAGGGATTCTTTTCATCATAGTGTTCCATCCATTACCTGCATTGCATCTCTTGTGCTCTTCCAAGCATTCCCAGGCACCTTTCCCAACCCTACCATCATCCCCAAGCACCAGATCAACCCAGCATAGTACCTATTACACTCCCCTGTGAATCTCACATATCCTACTTGATTCCCTTGTGCATCATACCCAGTCTGCATCATACCCTTTAGAGCATACCACAGGACACCATTCCTGACCTACACTCTCTACACATCCACCTTCCCTGAGTGGCATATCTGGTATACATTCACACACCTTTCCCAACCCATTCACACCTATGCATATCATCCTTGACACACATCTCTGTGCACCACCTCAATCTCTCCCCACCTGGCCAGGATACTTGCCGGCTGATCTTGGACTTGCAATTTTCTGCTGGCTTCCCAACCAACTTTTCCCCGCAAAATTTCCAGAGAGAAAGTAAATAAGTAAATTGGGGAAGGGACAGGAAGAAGGAAGGAAGGAAGGAAGGAAGGAAGGAAGGAAGGAAGGAAGGAAGGAAGGAAGGAAGGAAGGAAGGAAGGAAGGAAGGAAGGAAGGGGAAGGAGAGGAAGGAAGGAAGATGCTTCCTGCTAGCTTCCCACAAGGAAAATCAATGGGGAAGATGGCAGGAAGTCAGAAGTCACTCCTGCTCCCACTGCTTCCCCCCCCGGTTATTTTGTTCCTCAGCTTAAGTAAGGAAATATGAGACAATGATCCAATGGGGCATGGATTGTCTAGTTCAGCTTAAAGCACGTTCTGATCAAATTCAGCATACTTCAACAATTTTCTTCCCAGGGTTCATGAGGTGCAACTCAACTTGTACCAGAGGTTCTTTATGTAGAAAATATAACTGATGCTTAAAAACAAATCTCACATTTTTATAACAAGATCACATGGAATCAGGATAAATAAGACGTAAATAGTTGAGGTGTTGTGAAGATACTGTAACAAGGCTTTTTTTAAAAAAACTTTTTTGTTCTTATAGAATTTTAACATTAATCACTAAAAGAAGGCAGAATGTTTTCTATAAATCTAATACAGCTTGGGGTTTTTATCATATAAAGCCTGACAATTCCTTGTTGGGTTCTTTACTGAATGAAGCCAACATGCTATCATGCATACTTCAAGCATATTAATTCTCCCTGTTAGGATATTTATATTGAATATAATTATGTTTATTGTTTGCAATTAGGTTTTGAAAGAATATTGGCCATGTAAATTATAGCGATTAAGCAGGTTGTTATATTATTATAGTTGATTGCACAGTCAGCCAGATGTGTAGACTGGATTTGGAATTTTAATCCACCTATCAAATCCTTGTTTGTTATTTGATGGTGTTAAAGATAATTGTTGCAGGATGTAAGCTGTTCTAAGTACAGCTAATTGACTAATGGTGATTTTATCAATATGAAGCTATTCAAGTGGTGCTCCAGATGTTTTCAGATTATACTTAAGGGGCCTATTACTATTGATACTATCTTTGCTTTAAGATATGAGATTCAATTAAGTCCAAGTTCCTATTCATTACAGGAATCCAGCTAAAATTCCAAGCAAATGCTAAGCTTTTTAAAAAAATATCTTCCAATGACAATACCTATCACGACTCTAGGAGATTTGCTTTAATATTATTAAACAGTTCTTTCTGTTCATAATTTTCACTGATGTCCAACTAATTTGTTGTCTACAACAGGGATCAATATTCTTAGATATGGCAGATATGATTAAGATTCTTAAGATTTTGCTTAAAGAGTCTACTTAAGATCTGCAGCAAGCAGCTATTCTGTACCAATTCGTAAGACTCTATAAATTTTTCTGATCTATAATGTCAACAGTGTTGGAGAGCCATATTTATTCTGGCTAAGATCTGGCATGATAGAAACTAGCAATAATGTTAGCATTTTCCTTTGCAATGAACAGATGTCAATTTTGTGGTTGGTTAAGTTTTCTATTGGAGAAAAGTCCAATAGTCTTTGGCTAGCATGGCATGTCCTTATGGGACATAGGGATTTGACAGCTTTATAATTCAATAAACCAGATAATTTATGTTCTCAAATGAACACACAGAAGATGAGCAATGTGGAAAAGGAAAAGATTGTATTTTTTTAAATCTCCCCAGGCAGCTAGGGACTGGACAATTAATTGTCTAAGGATTCAACTTTTTTCTCTCAATATTTAAGACTGACAATGTAAGGACACCTATGTTTGAGGTTGAATTTGGATGGGAGAGGAGGAGGAGGAGGAGGAGGAGGAGGAGGAGGAGGAGGAGGAGGAGGAGGAGGAGGAGGAGGAGGAGGAGGAGGAGGAGGAGGAGGAGGAGGGAGGAGGATCTTTATGTTCTGGTGTTTGATCCCATTCTAATTTTCTCAAAGTTCCATTTTATTAGAGATGTCATACTGGCACATCTGGAAAACCTGAATCTGAGAGTTCCAGGTTTTCCACCAATAATTAAAAATCACAAAATTCATGCCCTGCACCCATCACTCCATCACATGGACCAATCATCATCCGTTCCAACTTGAGACATCCTTTAAACTATTTCTCATCCAGGTGCAGGAATAACATGACCTTGACTATTATGTCTATCTACAACCAGTCTACAAAATCCTCCATCTCAATTTCCCAGGCACAGGAATGTAGCAGCGTAGAAGCTTCTGGTGCTAATATGGCTTTCAAAGCTGACACTTTTTTCACATACATTTTTCTTTTATGTAAAATCATTATAGAACTTTTCCTCTTCCAGATGAAATATTTTATTTTAGTTCCTTGACTTCATCTTTTATTTTTCTACTTTTTCATTTTTAAACCTGTAATATATTTTTACTCTTTCTTTCCAAATTTACAACCCCAATGCTGTTAAATGATTGTACAGAATAAGAAAGTGTAGCAATTCATTTATTGATTGATTGATGGATTTTAAATATACCCTCAAGTGCTTTGGGCAAGAACAAGTATATCTTAATTTCATTTCATTCTCATGACAAGCAAGTGAGGTTATCTGGGCTGACAGACAGAAAAGCACTTCAGTCACACATGAATGGCATCCATTCAGTGTAACGATTTTGTAATTCTGACATCCGACAGAAACAGCAACATCGATTATTGTTCAGTTTTATGATTTGTCCACATTGAAATATTGCCCATGGGATTTGGGTAAAACTTCAATAAAAACATTTAAGAAATAAATTCTTTTCTTCATTTATCATTACTGTCATAATGGATTAAGAAAGTTCAGCATCACCAAGAGTAGAGTCTGCTTAATTAATATATTTTGGACATATCGCTAATACCCACCTTGATAAAGTTCTTCATGAGTTTGTGATTTTTAAGTTTCATGTAAAACAGAGGTGGTATTCAGCAGGTTCTGACCTGTTCTGGAGAACTAGTAGCGGAAATTTTGAGTAGTTCGGAGAATCGGTAAATATCACCTCTGACTGGAGATTTTACAGTATCCTTCTACTGCCATGCCCACCAAGCTACGCCCACAGAACTGGTAGTAAAAAAAATTGAATCCCACCACTGATGTAAAAGTTTCATGAACATGTACTGTAAATTTGGTTCTACCCATTTTCATTAGAATTCTGTAAAGAGCACATTTTGAAAGCTAATTAAATTATTAATTTCAGGGTCCAAAAAAGTTAATATATTTATTTAAAGTATGAAATATATTTATTCATCACATTTTGGACTTACAGGACACAAATTCTGTGTGGTGTACAATAATTATTTTTCTTCCTCAAAAGAGCAATTCTAAAAGGTCTGAAATATATCTCAAACTTTGCAGGAGATTTCCCTAGAAACAAATGATTTTTAGAAGACATTTCCCAATTATTTATTTATTCATTCATTCATTCATTTATCAAATGTTTAAACCACTCATCTAGTTCAGAGAAGGACTTAAGTCACTTCATATTAATAACAGAAATTTTGTACTGGTACTGAGCATCTGGCCTGCAACCCAAGTAAATGCACACAGGTCACAGTCTTCTCACTGGTCAAACTCTGTAATTCATTTTGAATAGCCAATCTTAGAATGAATTCTTTATATTCAGGGCACTGCTGGACATTATTAATGTCCATGATGTGCTTAGAACTTCCAATGAATGTGATTTCTATGATTCTACATTGTTGAGGAATTATATAGTTAAATATATTTCCTCTGGGAAATTGATCTGCCATAGCTTATCTTTTGTTTAAGAAATCATTAATAGACTTTCAAAAAACCCAAAGATTCACCTGTAGGTTTATTATTTTATTTGTATTTTATTTGCATATTTTATTAAATTATTACATTTAATACATTTAATTTAATATTGATTTATTAAAACTTTTAAATTAGAATATAAAAACTAACACAAACTAATGAAAGGAAGAGCAACTGAAAAAGAAAAAGCAAAGAAAGAAAAAGCAAAAAGTGAAAAAACAAAAAAGTTAAAAATCGGAAAGAAAGGGGAAACTATAAAGAAGTGGCTTCTGATATTCTTCACAGCAATGATAAATTTAACTCTTTTTCTAAAGTTGCAACATGTATCTCTTTCTATAATATATAAAGAAAAATTTCTTGACAGTTAGAACAATCAATGGAACAACTTGCCTCCAGAAGTTGTGGAGGCTCCAACACTGCAGGTTTTGAAAGAGATTGGACAACCATTTGTCTGAAATGGTATAGGGTTTCTTGGCTGAGCAGGGGATTCGGCTAGAAGATCTCCAAAGTCCCTTCTAACTTTGTTATTCTGTTAATTTATTTAAATTGTAAGAGAAGAGATTAGCTCTTATGCCTGAAGACTGTAAAAGTCAGGTCTCTCATTGGATGGTATTAAATGTCTAAATTATTTAATTTTTAAATTTTGCAGGACAACATAATTTTTTTACAAAGAAAATATGGATATTTGTGTCATATTCTGAATGTTTGTGATATTGTATTCTCTATCCCTTTACTACTATCAACTTAACACTTCAATAAACAATATATAGATTGTAAATATAATGATATAAGTATATAGATACAGATATATTTTATTAGTGTCATTTAAAAATCCAAAGCAAAGTTCTGAAACAGGAACAACATCTACAAAATTATATAAGTAAAAAAGGTAACACCCATCATTGACCAGTTATTTGTCATTATTTTGATGGTACCCTTATATTACCAAGCTATATCTCTTGGCTGTCCCCCATAAACATTACATTAATTTTCTTTCTATGGATATGTTTTGTACATATGCTGAAAAATAAATACAAACTGTATCCTAAGAATCCATTTAAGAATCACAAGCAAATATAAACAAGGCAACCAAATTCATCCTCCATATAAAAAGAAAAAAATGTCATTTTTCAATAACAGATAAAAAACCATTGGGTAAATGGAAAAAAATAATCCATGAAATATGAACAAGACATTAAATAAAAGCTAACATTTATATCCTTTTGGAAGTTTTGATAAAGTGAGAACCATATCTATCTGTGACAATGGAAGTGTTTATAAAAGTAGCACAGACAAGATCATGTCTAGCTCTTAAGTACATGGAATTATTACTCCTAAAAATCAACAGGTCTAGAAACATGTTGATTTAGGTAGAGTCCCACTGATAATGACATAAGGTACATTTAAAACCAGATGAGTTCGTCAAAAAATCTTTATGACAGCGATGATTGTATATCATATATTATGCCAGC
The DNA here is from genome assembly GCF_049901735.1 of Notechis scutatus. Taxonomy (NCBI): domain Eukaryota; kingdom Metazoa; phylum Chordata; class Lepidosauria; order Squamata; family Elapidae; genus Notechis; species Notechis scutatus. The sequence goes on from NC_142012.1 coordinate 117,500,068, forward strand.
TCTGCAGTATTCAAAGCTATCCCACCTGGATTAGCTGGTTTAAGGATGTGCATCTTGATAAACCAATGTTTGCTCATAACTCCTGAGGGGGCATTTGCCAGTAAATCAATCTTAAATCATCCGATATATGTTTTTACTATTTTTTAACCCCTTTTCTTAAACTACTTTTCAATGAACTGCACAGCTGTTTACAGTAGCACTAAGCATAATGAAAGATTTAACTTTTTTTTCTATCGCTTAGATGAATGGCTGGCCATTGTTTATTTATTTCAATGCAGCAACTAATTTTCTGTAGCAATCTGAAGCGTTAACATGATAGCAAACTGGCTTTGAGAACAAATTATTGCTTGAGTCAGAAGAATTTATAAAAATTGCTGAATTATTGATGGAATGTAAATGAAATGCAAAGTGAATCATCAGGGACACACAAAATGCAATTAATTCTAAAATGGTCCAGATTTTTATCTCCTTGACTACAAGTTGCTATTTATCACCTGACATAAAGTGGCCCATCCATATAATGATTTTTATGTAATAGATGATGAAACAGCCTCCCTTCTGCCGCTACTATTTTGCACAAGTGCAGCATCATTTCTGAATATGTAGTTCTCAGACTATTTGATTACAAGGAGTTAAAGTTTAAAATCTGACTTTGAAAACAGCAGGAGAAAGAATTGAGTGCTCTTTGACTAAATCAGTTTCAATTTGATTTATTTCTGCTAGGATGACAGTCAGGATCCATTAGGCAACAATGGGCTCATGGACAATTGCTTTGGCAACAGCCAGCCTCTATACTGATCTTTTTCAGGTTCTCTTCACTTAAAAAGAAAAATATGAAGCTACTTCAAAGTATTCTAATAGGAGAGCTAATAATAAGGCATAGGAATAATTGAACCAGTTTGCTTCTGAGTAAATGGATCATTTGTAATTGGCTATATATAGGACTTCAGTGACAACCATTTTGTTAGCGTCCACGATAAATGTTCTGTGCTATTCCCAAAGGGTTGCCTATTCTTTCAGTAAAAGGATGGCATTAAGAAATTAAAACATCCTGAATAAATAAGTTGTAAGAAGGTGTTATAGTAACTTAAAAAATAGAAAAATAAAAAAGAATAAAACTCTTTGAGTGTCTGTGCCTTTGAGACTGTTTTTGATTCCTGAGGGGAAATCCCTGCAACTTTCTTGGCAAAGCTTTTTAGAAATAATTTGCCATTGTCTTTTTAATTTGGCTGAAAGAGAACTGGCCCAATGTCATTCAGATAGCTTTTTTGATTTTAACGCAGGACTAGAATTTGTGGTCTCCCACTTTCTACCCTTGTGTCTTTACCACTACACCAACATGGTTCTTACAAAGACAAAGATAGCTTTAAAGATAAGGATTGGAGTTAAGAGTTAGTGGTAAACACATTTTAGTATTTATTTGATTTGTCAATCGCTTACAAGATACAGGTATAAGAATAAATATAGTTTTTACATGAGATAGATACTTATAAGAAAAATAAAAAACAATAGGACAGGCACGGTAGGCACGATTGGTGCGCTTATGCACGCCCCCTACACGCCTCTTAAGAAGGAGGTGAGGTCAATAGTAGACAGTCTAAGGTTAACGTTTTTGGGGTTTGGGGAAGAAACCACAGAATCAGGTAGAGTATTCCAAACATTGACCACTCTGTTGCTAAAGTCGCATTTTCTGCAGTCAAGTTTGGTGCGGTTTACCTTGAGTTTGTATCTATTGTGTGCTCTTGTATTGTTATGATTAAAGCTGAAGTATTCATTTGCAGGTAGGACATTACAATGTATGATTTTATATACTATATTTAGATCGGACCGGAGGTGGCATAGTTCTAGGTTTACTAGGTCTAGAGTTTCAAGTCTGGTGGCATAAGGTATTCTGCAATGAGTAGAGGAGCAGAGAATTCTTCTTGTGAAATATTTCTGGACTTTTTCAATTGTGTTAATATCAGATACCTGATATGGGTTCAAGACTGATGAGCTGCATTCAAGTATAGGTATAGCAAATGTTTTGTATGCTCTAGTTAGTAGTGTGATATTACCGGAGAAAAAGCTACGTAGGATTAGATGCCTTTTTAGATGCCTTCTTAATGCCTTTTTGGCTATGTAGTTACAGTGGTTACAGTGGTTACAGTAGTTGTGTAGTTACATTGTCTTATAATACACATAGAAAGAAAGAAGAAACAAAAGCAAGATTGTCTACCTTAAAAAGAATATTGGTCAAAGTAATATCTGCCAAATTTTACCCAATCTTCAGAAATAATCATGACTTGTATTTTCATCCACTCATCCTACAGAGGTTTAATATTATGTGAAAGAGTGGAAGGAGGCAGAGGTGGTATTCAGCAGGTTCTGACCAGTTCTGGAGAACTGGTAGCGGAAATTTTGAGTAGTTCGGAGAACCAGCAAATACCACCTCTGTCTGGAGATTTTACAGTATTTTACAGTAAGATCTTATAGAAATCCCTATTCCTTATGAAAAGTTGAGCAAAGAGGCAGTTGATGCCCTTCTTAATTTATCACTCTATAATCTCATCATATATCTCTGGAAAAAAAATACTACATCATAATATCCATCACTGATAATGCCTTTATTAGGATCAAACAAAATGTCAAAAAAACCATACACACACAATTCTTTAAATTTTCCAGAACTTCTCATCTGATGTTTTTTGAAAACATGAACAGCCTTCCTGGCTCTCACTGAATAGCAATTAACCAGATGTTCAATATGATATGACTAGAGTCTGTATTTTACATTAGAATGAGCCACTGGATGTAATTTAGTAGATAATGTCCACACGGTGTGGCTGCTTCATATACCCATAGTTGTTTAAATCTGGCACTTCTATTTCCTGCTCTTCCATTGGCTTAATTAGCAACTTTATGCTTCTCTGACTTGTTCTAATTGGCAGATGGCCATTTACAGAAATAGCAACCTTTTTTTTTATCCCACCATGTTTGGAAACATGAGACATCAGGGTGTAGATTTCTGCAAAAGTTTCTGGTTATTCTGTGGAATAATTGTGGATACTGTTGCTGATGCTTTCCAGTCTTTAAAAAAAAACTATTAAAAGAAAGATAAAGAAAAAGAAGAGGATGTAGGATGAAGTGAAGATTCTCATCATAGATAGGCTCCCTTCTTCTGAAATTTTTTACTCCAGTCAGTGGGTATTTAGTTTCGTTTCTAATATTCTAATATTTATATGAGAATGAATTAAAATTGCTGAGATAGTCACCAAATTTGGTAATGGGGCTATTTCTTTCCCTTTACCAATTACACCTACACAATATGAAGAAGAAGAAGAAAAGGTAGGGAAATATAAACCATCATTTTCTTTTTTTAAAAAAATAAATTTTATTGATTTTACAATTAAAACAAACCAACAACACATACATAAATGAAAGATAGAAAAAGAAGAAAGGGAGAAGAAAATAGAAAGAAAAAATAGAAAACAATTTAAAACATTCTCATCTTCAACAGTTTGTAAGACCTCTTTTTTATTCTTATTTTATGCCACACACACACACCTAATCCTTACATATATCTGTGTATCACTACTATGGATTTATCCTATCCTCTTTTGCTTTTTAGTGTGAAGTCTATCTTTGGTCTATCCATTTGTACCAGCAGTTCCAGCTGTTGTAGTATATTGAAGTGTCTTTATTTTTTAATGCCAAAGTTAATTTGTCCATTTCTGCACAACTTGAAATTTTTTTGAATGATCATCTCCTCTGATGGAACATGAGGCTGCTTCCAACATTGTGCAAAAGCCAATCTGGCCGCTGTCAAAATGTGTATTATTATATATTTCACATTTTTTGATATTTGTTTATCAAAGATCCCTAACAGAAAGGACTCTGGTTTGAATTCGATCTGTTCTCTTATCATTTCTTCCAGCCAATTTCTAATTTTCTGCCAATATTTTTGAGCTTCTGTACAGGACCACCACATATGGAAAAAAGTTCCCTCTTTTTTTTTTTTTTTTTTGCATTTCTAGCAATTCAGACTCATATTGGGGTGCATCTTCGCTAATCTCGAAGGAGGAAGGTGCCATCTATAAAACATTTTATAGGCGTTTTCTTTGTATGCTACCAATTTTGTAATTTTATTATTTCTACCCCAGACCTTTCCCCATTCTGTTATGGTGATGCTACATCCTATATTCCTACTCCAGGCTATCATGTTCCCTTTTACAATTTCTTCTTCTAATTCTACTTCTAATAAATAATTATAAAATTTTGTTATTTTTTTTTTTTGCCTGATCCTAATAAAATTTTATCTAATTGCTGGAGTTTATTGTTAATTCCAAATTCTTTCTTGTCCTGTTTATATCTACTTTGAATTTGAAGATATGCCCACTGATAAAATTTTAGTCCCCGCTCTTGAAGTTCTTGCCACGATTTCAAATTTCCTTGTGTATCCAATAGATCCTTATATTTAATCATTTTAGTGATATCCAGATTATTTGGGTGAATTCATTGTTGAAATCCAAATTGGTATTTTTAAATAGTGTTTTTTCTGTATTTTCTTCCAATTAGTTAATAATGAGTCTCTGATTAGGTGTCTGTGAAAATATTTCTGGCTAGTTTTCCCTACACCCCATAAAAAAGCATGCCACCCCCTTTGCAAGTCATGGCCTTCTAAGAATAATATTCTCTTATTGGTTAAATTCACCCATTCCTTCAACCTTGCTAAAGAGGCTGCACTATAATACAACTCCCAATTTGGAAGTGCCAGCCCTCCCCTGCTCTTCATATCCTGCATTGCCTTTAAATTTATTCTAGGTTTTTTCCCTTGCCAGATAAATTTTACAGTTATTTTATTAAGTTCTTCAAAAAAAAAATGTACTTTGATTGGGATCGTCTGAAATATATATAGGAATTTTGGAAGAATATTCATTTTAATAGCAGCAATCCTGCCTAATAATGAAAATTGCAGCTTGCCCCATGTTTCTAAATCCTTCTTTACCTGTTGCATCAATTTATCATAATTATTTTCCTTAAGTGTCTTACAATGTGCTGTCAACCATATTCCTAAGTATTTAACTTTCTTTATCACTTGTATTCCCATAACTTCTTCTAGTTCTATTTTCTGTTTTTCTGTTAAATTTTTAGTCATTAATTTTGTTTTCTTTCTATTAATTTTTAGTCCTGCTACTGCTCCAAATTGTTCTAATTCATTCATCAATTTTTGTCCTCTTTCTATTGGTTCCTCAATGAAAAAATAATATCATCCGCAAACGCTTGCAACTTATATTCTTCTTTCTTAACCTTTAATCCTTTTATGTCTGGGTTCTGTCTAATTCGCATTAGTAATCTAATGATAATATGAAGAGCAGGGGTGAGAGTGGGCAGCCCTGTCTGACTCCTTTTTCTATTTTTATTGTGCGGGTATATTCCCCGTTTATTATAATATTAGCCTGTTGTGTATCATAAATGGTTGTTATAATATTTTCAAATTTGGTGCCTGAATTCATATTATAATTTTTTTGGATTAAAAATTGCCAATTTAAATTATCGAAAGCCTTCTCTGCATCTAAAAACATAAGTGCAATTTGTTTTTCGGGGTGGGCTTCGTAAAATTCTGAGGCATCTAGTACTATTCTTAAGTTGTTCCTGATTTGTCTGGTCGGGAGAAATCCATTTTGATCTTCATATATATGCTCATTTAACATTCTTTTTAGTCTACTTGCTATAATAGAAGTGAATATTTTGTAATCAGTATTTAACAGTGAAATCGGCCTATAATTATGTATATATTGGGGATCCAAATCCTCCTTTGGAATCAGCGAAATCAGTGCCCCCCTCCATGAGTCTGGCATCCTGGCTGCCAATAAGACATCATTAAAAACTTCCACCATAAGAGGTCCTATTTGTTCTGCTATTGCCTTGTACAGCTCGCCTGGAATCCCATCTGGTCCCGGAGATTTATTGTTTTTCTGGTTCTCTATTGCTGATTTCAATTCAAACCAAGTAATGTCTTTGTTTAATAATTTTTCCATTTCTTCCCCAATTGCTTTATCCTTCACTTCATCTAAATAGTTTCTTATTCTAACTTTGTTAACTTCTTCCTTTTTATATAACTCTTCAAAATACTTATGGGCAATTTCTTTTTTCTGTTCTATCTCCTGTTGTATATCCCCCTTTCCATCTATTAGCTGGTATATCAATCTCTTTTCTTTCCTTTTTTTAGTCTATATGATAGCCATCTCTCTGGCTTATTAGCATGCTCAAAATAAGTTTATCTAGTTGTATTCAAATTTATAATCATTCTCTCTTGTTCAATTAAATTCAGTTTATGTTTAGTTATTATTATCTGATTTTGCAATTTTGAATCCTTTGGGGTACTCTGTAATTGAGTTTCTAATTCCTTAATTTTTTGTTGTAATTTGTTTTGCTGGGCATATTTTTCCTTATTCCTCTTGGCGTTATGGGAGATTGTTATACCTCTTATTACTGCCTTCATTGTATCCCAAATGTTTTGTTTCGTAGTTGCTCCATTATCATTTTCCTTTAAGAAATAATTTAATTCCTCCTTGAGTCTGTTGGTGTATTCTTTTTCTCTTATTAACTGAGTATTTAACGTCCATCTATTCTTGGGTTTTTCCCTACCCTTCCATATTATCTGAATTGGATTGTGATCCGCCCATTCATTAGGTAAAATTTCAATCCCTTTTATCTCATTTGCTATTTCCCCATTCATCCATGTCATATCAATTCGTGTCCATATTTGATGAGGACTTGAATAGAATGTAAATTGTTTTTTCTTGGGATGTGATCTTCTCCATTGGAGGCTTTTAGTACAGCTTGGCTCTGAGTAAATGGATGGCTATCATTTATCAGGAAGATGAAACCTAGCTTCCTAATAAATGATAGCCGTCCGTTTAGTCAGAGCCAAGCCGCACTAAAAGCCTCCAGTACAGAAAACACAATGTTGCCAGCCAATCAAGACAAAAAAAGCTACAAAACAGACAGAAGAAACACTAATCAAGCAGAACACAGCAAACTCCAAGACCAATAAACAGAGACCAAGACTCCCAACCAATCAGGATGAAGAAAAAACCATTCTGGCACAGCAGTAGGCTAGCACCAAATTTAAAACAGAAACGGCTATGAAAGTCTGACTCACAGACGAACACAATACAGAAGCCTGATGATGGCAGATGAGATTCTGCCGAAACGTTGCTACAACTTTAAAAGCACAACTATAATGACGTGGGAAAATACCCGAACAAAGCTGAATACCATATGTGTGTGTGCGTGTGTGTGTGTTGTGTGTGTTTGTAAAAATGAATAGAAGAAGAAAAAAATATAAGAATCTCAGCAGGGAAGCTGCTACTCCATCACGATCTAAGCTCTGCACTCAAACTTTGTTGTAATAGAAGTTTAAAATGTGATCAATTTTATAATGTGGTTTGAAAAGCAATGAACTCGATAAGACTACTCTGCCACAGAATAAAAGATAGCGATTAAGAAAGCCATAAAGACATATAGGACCTTATAAAACTGCTTTTGAAAGCCTTCTAGTAATCTACACAGCAACCATAGGATAGATGTTACATGATCATAGCATTTTCAATTTGTCAAATTCTATTTGACGAATTGCCATTTGCCATTAGATCAATTGCCATTTCCAAGTGTTTTCAAAAGCAGCTGCACACAGGATGCAGCACAGTAATTCAGGTAGGTGGTAAATGTATGAATGCAAGAATCTTTCTATAGTTATTATACTCAACTAATTTGGTGATTTAAAAAGGGGGTCGAATAAAGAAAATGCTTATCTGCATATAGTGCTTCTAATATGATCAAGAATGCTATGCATAAATTGTTTGGTGCTGAACAATAACAGAATTCAACTGATAGCTTGGCCACTTGCAAGAATTTGTCTTGTACCATTTGTTTGTAATTCAGATTTACACAATAGAACAGTTTTGAAATGGAAACTACTGGGAGTCAAAATGAAATATGCTGGTATATTAACATTAAATAAATAAATACAACTCACTGACCATTGACTAGGGTTATCTCTGTATCATTTCTTGTAGCTCATTATACCTTAATAAGGTAAGCAAAAATAGTATAACAATTGACTAAACAAGATAATAATTCCTCTCTGGGTATCTGGAATCCATTAATGACAAAAAAAAATTCCATAATGTGGAAAATCTAAATGTGCAAGTGCAGCTGTCAACTCAAATTAGGGAGTTATTAAAAGGCATGAAGTTTATTGCACAGGATCAAATGTGGCAAGGAAGGAAAAAAGATTTATGTTCCTAGATGTATTGTTTCAAGATTCTTGAAAATTTCAACAAAGTTTGTGATTGAAAGTGGACATAAGAAGAAACGTGAAGAATGTATAGTTCAAAAAGATCACCAACATTTTGAATTATCTGGCTGGTCAACATGGTTGCTTGAGTTCCGCCCACTCTTGTCTACCATTCAGCCGCGTAATGGGTGCCCTGAAAAATATTTGTGATCTTGCTAATGGCTGGTGAAGAAAAATCTAGAAGACAACCTTCAATGTTCAATTGGCAAAAAATTGTCTGTGGAGGATATAATAGAAAAAATAAATAGAAAGCGCATCTATGTGAGCTGCATCTCACATTAGAATTTTCAACCAAAATTAGAAGTAAGCATTAATTGCAATGCATGAAGGGAACAGGAAGGCCAAATAACTATTTGTGAATAGAGACAGAGTGGAACCTATTAATCTATTTCTTTTTGCATGCTTTCAAACTGCTAGGCAGGCAAGAGCTGGGGCAGGAATGGAAAGTCACCCCATCATGCAGCTGTCAAGTCTTGAACTCAAGCTGACAGCTTTCCAGCTGAAAAAGCTCATCATCTTTAACCACAGAGCTATCATGCCCCCATGTAAGAACTAAAGAATCAACAAATTGTCTTGGATGAGATGCTTTTTCTCCCTTTTCTTTTGTATATAAAATTAAGGCACTTTAGCAGTCTCTTTTTTCTAATATGCCAAAGAACTTTTCAAATCAACTTCTGTATTGCAACGTGAAACAAACAGGTATTAAAACTAAAATGCAGAAGCATAAAACTGCCTTAACTGGAGTAAAAAATACAACTTTAATAGCAGACATGTAAAGCTATGTTTGGGGGTTCCATTATATTTCTGCTGGATAGACAACTGCAAAGGGAATGAAGCAATGCTTCAACAAAACCACATGCTATTACATTCCCATCACTGTGAATGATATAGCATGCTCCAAAGCTTGTTACTGTAATTGTGAGTTGGATGAATCATTTTGCTGCCTGAAAATCCATCATGGCCACATTATCTAGAGCCATTAAGGGAAAACTGTTCCTGGACTGCTAGCAATTTGATTACACATGAATTTGAACACAATTCATTTTTTAAAAAGCAACAACATTCAATTCAGCATCAATTATGTAAACATGGCATATTTGTTGAAAATAAAACGTTTACTGAAGCGAATTTTCTACCTGGAAGGCACCAGCTTGGGGAGCTTCCTGTTATGGCATGGGTGGTTCTTATGAATTTTTAAAGAAAATGTAGATAGATCAACTGAAGTTGCTGCTTACTTAGAGTCACCCAAGTTCAAGGCTAACAGTGCTGCAGGAAGTGATTGTAAGACTTATTCACATTTTTATTTTCTTTCAGCTATCACCGAAGAGCCCTGAAATAAAGCCAGAACAGTATGAAATGAATACATCGGCTTTGAAATACTAATAGAATAGGACCACGGGTCAGCTGCAGTAAATTTTATTTATTTATTTCTCTATTACTTACTTCTTTACTGTTTACTTTATTTGATCTCAGAACCAATTTGGCACCATGCAACATTTCTTTCCAGATTCCTAAAAAGAGATATCAAGCAAATTAAACCCCAACATGTAAGATTCTACATTTAATCTTTTTTTAAAAAAAATTAGACTGCAATATTGTTCCTGCTAAATTACAAATTTAAATTTGTAATTTAGAAAGAACAATATTGCAGTCTAATTTTTTTTTTAAAAAAAAGGATTAAAATTTCCAGCCATAATAATCTGATCCACACTAAAATGAAAGGATGCGGAAACACTGATGTAAAACATTAGGATAGATCTTAAGAAGAGTAATTAATAGAATCACTATTTGCTGTATGTTTATTTGGCATATGTATATTGTTAAGGGGGCCCATGGAGTAAAGAGGCAGGACGTGACAGGAGCAGGTAAAACTCTTTTTATTTGCGTTTAAGTAAAAAGCCGCTCAGTTGCAGCAGGCACCGGCTTTTGTAGCTGGTGCTGTCCAAAGCTTCAGCCACTGACAGGACTTTATTTCTCCCACCAGTGGCTGGGCCAATGAGTGGAGTCTGGCAGTCGTCTCCACTCTATGGGCATATATGGTAATACGTAACACCCCTCCCCTCTTAGTTATTGTTCATCCAATCAGCACTTGCATACCTTACGTAATCATGGAAGTAGGCAGGGCTTCAAGAGGTAAGACTGGACCTGGGGTGGTGGCCAGAGCAGACAGGTCCGCCGTTACTCCGGTCCCTGTCTGTGGAACTGTCTGGAAGTTGTCTTTTATATATTCTAAGGGCCTGGTTTTAAAATGTATTCTTGTGCTTAAACATTAGTGTTGGATCTTTCTGAAATAATTAAAAATTCAAATGCCTACTAAAGGACAGTTGAATCAGCTTGCCATTACCCAAGCATTATAGTACATCATTGTAATACTTTACATGGCATGTGCTAATATCTAAGCCCAATGCAATACCTACAATGTATTAAAGAATGGATATATAAATATATTTTTTCTAAGTAAATAAGTAAAGATTTCCAACCATTTTTGAGCTAAATCATTGTTGCCTTTTAAATTCTGCCAAACACCTATGCTTTGAATAGAAAACATTAAAAATGTTTACATGCTTGCAATGAATATAGATAAATCCCTGAAAATTCTTTGTCCTTATTTTCTATTCATTAAGTTTTCTTTCCAGTCTCTTTCTTTTTAAGCAAGGTATGGATATGAAAAATGGTTATGTAATAAAATAAGCAGTAAACCAAAAGCTTTATCTGGAATCCTTATGTAAAATACCTTGAGTTGCTGTTTATCCATATTATTGATATTCTAGGAAGAATAAACAATTCTGGAATATGAAGAAGTTCACATCTGCCACTGAATTTGATATGATAGGACTCATGACAACAAAGAAACAGATGTATTAAGAGGGTTAATCAAGAGGATTAAACAATAGCTAAATACTTTTTTCAAGTTGAACAAGAATGGTTAGTTGTATTGATAAGATATAGTTCTATAGTAGGGTCATTTGGATTGGTCCAGTGATTTTGCTGTTTTAAAGTTACAAACTGATTGTTAAGATCCTAAACTACTGTTACTATTTGTATTGATTCCAGTTAAATTAATGCAGTGATCATTCCCTAGCAAAAAAAATGTGCTTCTAGCTAGTATTAAAGTAAAAGGTATAAGAACGTGACCTGATTCGAAATGTTTGTTATTTCAGTCCCAGTGCACTCAAACACAAACACACACACACACACATACACACACACATGGGTGGGGAGAGAGGGGGGAGGCAAATAAATAAGATGTCTCACCAAAGCTGAAGGATATTTTGTTTGAAGTCAGGTTAAATATTTATAAGATTTCTCTATTTTTGACATGGGTTATAAAACTACAATATATTGTAGTTAACATCATAGTCCCATGTGTGTCTGATCTGAATGAATCCTTTTTTCATTCAAAAGGATCTACTTGATCCCAAGTAGATGTGCTAAAGAATAAATAAAATAAATGAAAGAATACTAAGGAAAGGGAGATGTTTCATAAAACCATTACTTCTTACATTACAAGGTTAATGCCATAATTTTTCAGTCAAATCAGTGTGGGTTATTTTTTTCCTCAGCTAAAATAAGAGCTCTGTTGGATCAGACCAAAGTTTAATCTAGTTTAGCGTTCTTTTCCTCACATAGCCAAACAGAAACCTTTGGGAATTCTAAAAGTAGCTCACAAACACAATCCCAGTCCTACTTTCTACAGTACCATAGACATCAGCACAAGCAAGCATGCATTGTGTGTCATTTATATGCTGTGTGTATATTAGCACTGCTATATATGGCAGTACTAAAATTTAAAAAGAGAATTCACCAAGAAGAACCAAAACTAAAAGGTCTTTCATCTCTTAGAGATATGGTGGAAGGAATAAACTAATTGGGAAGGCAACATACAATTCCTACATTGTTGTAGCATGCATGAGAATGTTAATATTCAGATTATCTGCCATATTTGTGTAGGAAGCTTAATGTATCAGAATTTCCTGAGGCTGAACAAACCCTATTTCTCAACATAAACCATGAACAAATGATGTACTATAGGGGAAGGGAAGTTAATCTACTCATCAATTAAGCAAGAAAAACTGGGAAAGGAGAATGATTATGTTTTCAATGGTATATTAATATAAAATACTGGAATGTTTTCCATTCAATATTAAAATCTATGTTTATTTTCTGCCCAGTCCTGCTGAGCTTTGGTAATGCTTAAAACACAGTAGAGGCTGTTAGTCTGTTTTGAAGACACAGCTTGCTATCGTAGCATGCAACAAATAAATGTTTGTTGTGTTGACTTGATATACTTTCAACAGCAGTCTCCTAGAACATTATAGCTGTTCCCTCAAGGTTCCAAATTCTCAGCAATGATGATTATTGCAAGCATCTCTGGCTCAATAAGCTAAATGAACCACTCAACTGTCACCCTATGAGAAAGTCTTATTGTATGTATCCAGCAGAAAGAAATGGCACTGTGTGTTGTGGTATGTGTGTGTGTGTGCATGCTAATAATGCAATTCTTCACACCCTATTTTGCTGTTAGCATTTGAAAGTATTTTCTTCCCTTATTAATGCTGTTCTAAACTCATATTCAGTGATGTGAAGAGCCTTCAAAAAAACATTACAATTCTAAAAAAAATGTTCTTCTTACCCCGCTATTGAATTCCTATATATAGCCATTTTCTAAGGCATTTATTTGCTTCACATTGTTAACCTGAGAATGAAAATCGAAATATGTTGATCACATGCATGGATTTCAAAACCAAAAACAGAGGAGAATTACTTTTGCACAGAGCAGACCAGGTATCTCAAAGGACTTAAAGCAGAGGAAAGAAGCTTGCTTTACCACCTTATTCCAGGAAGAACAGTCAGATCCCACCTACCAGTTAACATAGGGTTCAGTCTCATTCTTTGACTGCAAGACCATGGGCCAAATCTGGACTTCCAGGAAAAAGAGGACAAATATCAACTTGGTCCGTTCCTAAAAGGATCAACTCTTCGAATACATTTTGTCTCTTATCATGTCAATCCTTTTTTCTTTTCTTTCTTTTTATTATGTCTTATCAGTGAATCTGTTTTGTTGACAAAGATGAATAATATATAAACATACAGCTATGGTATTAGATAACTTTAATAAATCATTCCCTCTATTAATTATACAGAAAAAAATGAAAGACATGTGGAATAAAGTAAGTATAATCAAACAAACAAAATTGAATTTCACAGAATCCACAAATATTTTCATGTGTACGTGGTAGTTCAGCAAAACATTGTAATCTCCTTTGATACTTATCGGTGGGAAAAATCACTAAATAAAAATTTCACATATTCTATTTCTGACCTAGTGGGTTATAGCACCAAATGATTGTGTTACTTTATTTTTCAAACCTGCATAGAATAGATAATGAAGTTGTTCAGGGTCTATTGTTTCTATTTTCTTTAATCTACACGGGCACATTCACTATCTTTGGGAGATAATGATGTTTTCTCTGTAAATCACAAAGGGCAAGGCATTTAGTAGAACTAGAGAGAAAGATATCCAGTGTCTATCATATTTGTCAAATTGTTTGTGGAGATGGGGTTAAAGGGTCTCTTATTAATTTCCTATCTAAGTGGTGGATAAACAAAAACCATTTTTAGGGTTGATGTCCAACCTGACTTAATTCTTAACTCCCTTTATATAAGCAAGCACTGATAAGGGATTAGGATTTTAAAACAGAAAAGTAATATACCTTCTTCAATTGAATTTTCACAAGAAAAGATATATCTATCCTGGAAAACCAAGGCGGCTAGGCACTTCAGGTACCAGAAATACCAATGTCAAGTCTTCATCTTTTCTAGAAACAAAGGCTTTCAAGATCCCAGGTAAAACACAGTAAAGGGCACAGAAAGCTTCTGTAAAATTATTACTAATTTGAAACATTCTGTCATTCCCATATATACATATATAGATAGATCAGTGTACCATACAGCAATATAGCTATGTTTGTTTAAACATAAAGATAGCTAGAATATAGTTTCTAATTCTGGCTGCAAAGAAACATAACATAATTCTAGAACTACTTTAAGGCTTAACTGCAACAATGCTTATCTGGTTATCTCCCTAGTCATCTGATACCTGGAACATTGCTTAAGTTATTCCAAACTTGTTCTTTGTTTGTTCCATTTTTAGTTTCCCCCCCTTGTATTAAAATGTTTTTCCTTATATCAGTCTAAACAGAAGATAGAAATTGCATACAATTAAACAACAAAAAATCTCCCTTTTATGCATCTGTAATGCCTTTAATCTGGTTGAATTAGAGCAACTGAAGGGAACTGAGCTTTTACTGGCCAGATTCCTTTCCTGACACCATGTGGAGTTATCTGCAGATATTTTTTCTTTGCATCCTAGAAGAGAAAAATCTGCTACTACCTAGGATTGAACTTTTAACTTTCTGAATGGAAAGTGAGCTGCTTCACCACTAGGCCACCAAGCCACTTACATACAATTAAACAAAGTATTTTAAAAAATAATTTTAGTGACATTCAACCTGTTCAAGCAACAATATAAGTGAGCCAGTTTGATCTAGTAGTTAAAGCATCAGGCTAGCAAGCAGGAGACCATAAGTTCAAGTTCCGCCTTAGGCATGAAAACAAGCTGGATAACTTTGGGCCAGTCACTGTCTCTCAGCCCAATTCATCTCACAGAGTTGTTGTTGTGGGTAAAACAGGAGGAGGAAGATGTGTTGGATATGTTCACCATCTTGAAAACACCATCTTGTTCAAAATAAGAAAGGCGGGATACCAATAAATAAATACCATGGACCTTGCAATATGGAGGAAATAACACAAAGTACAAGATAAATAAATAAATAAATAAATAGCATTATAATCTATTATTGAACAAGCTATATATCTAAAAAATAGCAACATAAAAACCATAGAAACAGAAGAAAAGAAAAACAAAAAAGCTCTAAAAATCATAAGAAAATTAATAATGGAAATTAATGAGTGAAATTATGAGTTCATTTATTAATTAATCAAATTTGTATAGCAGCACATCTCACTGAAAGCAATTATGGGCAATTTACAACATTCAAATAAAATAACAAATTTTCAATATAAAAATGCACATTAAAAAAAATAAGCATTATACGGACCCTGGGCAGATAGATGAGAATGGAGACTTCAACAATGGAGCCATCTAAGTATATCTCCAGTTTCCTGGGAGACTCAGGCCTAGTAAATGTTTAGCCATATAAAAAAATGATACATATGTGTCCTTTCAAGAACATAGAGCCACTTTTCTGCAATAGTCTGGGGTCAATATACCCAAAGTCCTTCAAAAGATAAAATCCAAACTTTTGAAATGTAATGTATGTTACTCCCTCAACATGGCATGGTAAGCAGTTGCCTTGCTGGCTTCTGTTAGCTAGCACCACAGTTTGAATTGCAGCTGGATACTGGATCCAAGTTGCATAATCTCTCTGGATCAAAGAAAGATCAATGAGATCATCCATGTAATTCCAGATAGTCACTCCTCATGAATAGATGATAGAAATTGTTATTTTTACAGTGCTGGGTTGGAAGTCTGGATTTACATCAAGTTCTAACATGTAAAGTAGCCTTCATGGATATTCACATCAGCCAAGCTTTATATAATAATCCTTCTTTTTATTATTATATTCTTTGCATGTGGGAGAGATTAAGATCTTTTTGGACTGGCAAACTTCTATGGTATTCATAAGGTGAATAATTTTCCTCTCCTTAAAAGATGGGAATGTAAATTTGATTTTGAAGGTTTTAAAACATATTATTTTCTGAACTATGCAGTAAAAGGTTGCTTGGTATATGAATTGTCAAAAGTTAATAATGTATTAACTTTTGGGATTTGGAATTATTTATAAGATACTTACTCATGGGAAAGTAGAACCTGATTAACCACCAGTCTGTCAGGCACTTAGAGCCAAGGACATGGCAGCACAACGAAATAATTAACAACTTAATAGCCAGCTCATCAATACTCTAATTAACAACTAAAAGCTACACACAACCAGGAACCATCTAAATGCTAAGCTTAGAACAGCCCAGTGCACATCTTCTGGAGAGAGAGATTTCCTTCATGATGGCCTTCAACTTCAACCCAAACACTTGGAAGAATAAACCTTTGGTCCTGGTGACCGACTGATATTGGATCCTGCAATATTATCCTGGGACACATATGTTTATTTTCATTTGCAAAATAGAACCTGTTGGGTTTTTTAATGATGGGGAAGACTGGACATAGGAACCAGACAGTAATGTAAATGGAGCAAAAATTCTTAGTACAAATTTCCGATTGCCTTTCAGCTAAACTTTTGGACCAAATAGTTCAGATATTTGATAAAATTAACACAGCATGTTCTTATGAAGTTGTAAAAAAGAAAGAGCTGCAGTGGATCTTGATGAAATAAATATGACGTGTATTCAAATGAACTGCAAATGGACCTGAAAGATGATGAAGAGGGAATGAACAGACATTGAATCAAGAAACTGGTTGAATATATTTTTCTTCTGTATATATAAAATAAGTCTGCTAAAATTTGGAAATACTTTTTTAGAAGTAACAAACAAAAGGGATATATGTTACTTATGGATACAAGAGGAATGTGCTAAAGTTCTGAATGAATTACCTGTACAGAGGGTGATAAACACAGCTCAAAAGATCATTGGTTGCCCTCTGCCCTCTCTGGAAGACTTAGCCAGGTCCTGCTGACAAAGCAGAATCAAGGCCATCATAGAAGACCCCTCACACCCTGGCAATTATCTTTTTAACCTGTTGCCGTCTGGATAGCGCTTTAGGTCAATAAAATCCGACACCACTAGACTAACAAATAGTTTCTTTCCCTGGGCCATCCTAACCGCAAATAAACACAAAGTCACTACCTTATTAAGAATACCTTATTCAGATGTATAATGACATATTGCAGTGCAATCCATGTATTATACTCGGCAAGGCATCACAGTCAGTGTTGGATGTATATTTTGTGAATATTCGTAGATATTGTACTCTCTAATTGCAAATGGAGACGTTGGTACTCTAATGTTAGGGTAATAAATAAAGGAAAGAAATAAAAAATATTATAGAGAGAGAGTAAAGAGTTACTCTATAAGCATGTCTTATCTTGATGTTAGGCAATTGTTTTCCTATGTATATAGAAGTATTTATCTCTATAGGCATTTCTTATCTTGCTGTTGTGGAAAATATTTCTCTAACCTTTGTGTTGTAAAACTAGCCTGCAATTAGTTACACCTCTCTCATATGAAGACACATGATTATCCCATCTAAATCAATCTGAACAGAACGTACTCCCTGGTAATGGAACTCCCTACATCTGGAGCAATATACACCTTTTGAAGTATGCTGTTAATAGCCCTCTTAAATGGTCAGTTGTGATCAATTAACAGACAATAGGAGAAGGGATACTGAAAGATAAGCAAGTGCCAGGAGGACATTTGTCTTTTTGCAGGAAAGATGTAAATCTAACTTAGAGTGTTTTACAATGCAATTACTCTACTTCTAAAAGAATCTTAAGGTATAAGAAGAGTTACTTTCACCTATATGCTTTGTAACTTTCCTCACATATCTGTGTGTATGAGAGGAGAGGTCTTACCCTTTTATTGATCAATAAAAGTTAGATTTTGTTCTTCAAAGCCTCTGCTTAAGTTCATTTTTGGCACATCGTGATCTTAAGTTATAGCTGAACCTTACACTATTTTTCTTATCTTCATTTTTAAGTGCTCTGGTTTTATTGTATTGCGAACAGTTGCCGCGATGCATCCATAGTTTCGTTGTACTTGTACAATGACAATAAAGTTCTTCTTCTTCTTCTATGGGACTTTTTGGGACAAAGATTGATGGAGTATTCGGATTTGTTTTCCTTATCTAGGAAATCAGCTATTGGAAGAAGGAAGAAAATAGTTATATCCGGTTGCCCTTACTGGACTTTGGCTGATAATTGATTGACACATTATTTTGTTTTCCTTACCTAAAAGATGAGCTATAGAGACAAGAAAGATTATATTTTATTTAGAGACAGTGATAAACGATTAAAATGGTTTTTATCTCTTGGGATAAAGGAGAGTTATTTATTTTGGTCTTCTTTCTCTTTCTTCTTTCTTTCCTTTTTCACATCCCTCTTTCTTTTTTGTATCTCTTTGTATTTTTTTGCAATTTGTACTGATTTATTTCCTTTACATGTATAATTCTTAATAAAGGTATTTGACAAAAAAATAAATGTAATTTAATACCTTTAAACCATAATTTTCTTGGCTCAGCAAGATATAATATTTAACCAACAACAACTTGCTGTAATATCTAACTTATACAACATCCTCCATCTGCACAGACCTGGCTTTTTGCCTTAGTCTGGTAGTCAGAATGTGGGACAGGTCCCATCTTCTGGTTGCACTAAAAACCATGGATTATAACATTCATTACATGCATTTTAGCTTTTGTATTATGATAGAAATGTGTGTTATTTTATTATTGTTCACTAACCAGCTACTTGTTGATATGGGCTGCTGTAAACGTTGAATAAATAAACGAATAAAAGTATCAGTAAATTTATACAAGACATATGTACTAATATTCCTTTACATTTATTAATTTGTAGCATAAAGAACAATCTTTTAAAAAAACAATGAAAAGTCTAAAATACCCCCAAAATAAATAAATGTTGAAGTGAGTTTTAAATTGTATAAAATTTATCTGATATTTCTAGAGAGCTAATTTTGCAATATAGTATATCATATTTTTTGTTTTATATTTCTTGCATAATAGCAAACTTTTTAAAAATAATAATACTGAATTGTTGGCTTAGCCACTACCTTCTCTAATGCCTCAAAAATTCTGAGGTTGTTAATCCATCTAGGCCAAACAAAGATTATGTCTAAGGGTTATCCCTAAATTTAGCTCTCAACATATTTGAGATACAATTCTTTTTATTATATCTGACCATGGAGGATATAGCTCAATATCATTTCAACTGAAAAACAAAAAAACTAGAGGAAGGTAATGTTGTTTGAGTTCCTATAGGATTTGATGCATGGATAAACAGAGGTGCAAAGGAAAACATTTCAACGCAGAAGAATTAATCATGGTTTATGTACATTTCCGAGGATGATAGTTCTTGTCTTCTGCTTTGCTAAAATTAAGCACCAATTTCTGCAATGCATTCAAACTGCCACAAAAAAGATAGAATGTCAGATGATAAAACTACTTGATAATAAATGTAATTTATGTGATCAAATTGATGAGATGTCTGCTGATCAGATCTTATGTTGCCTGCGATGATGGTAGCAAGAAATCTACAAAAAAAACTTATTAGAAATGTAAATCATTACATGACAGCAACAAACAATTTAATTCGATGGAAGCAACTATTGTCAAAGTGATTTGGAATGCACAAAAAGTAAGTTAAATAGATTTCAGTTGGATTTATTCCCAAGTATGCCATTGTTCTGCTTCTCTGTTTCAAAATAAAGCTCACACTGCCGAATGAAGAAAGTACAGAACAGCTATTGTTCTCTTTAATTTAAGAGGAAGAAAAACTAAAGAAGCAAAGATATAAAAATTATACACTGTCTGGAAAAAAAAAAGCCAGACAGAAGGTATTTCAAAGCAGAAGCTTTGGCTCCAATAGGAGCTACCATATAAATTGAATAAATAAATATATAAAGCATTACAAAATTTGAAGCTGCCAAAGAAGAGAAAGAGGAGGGAGGAAGGGAAGAAAAGGAAAGAAAGAAAGAATGCTTTGCTTCGCTTTGCTTCGCTTTGCTTTGCTTCGCTTTGCTTCGCTTCGCTTTGCTTTGCTTTGGTGGGATTTAACTCAATTTAGCTGTTACAGTATAATGCTTGATGTGTGATGTGTTCCTCATAAAAAGTTTAAGAAACGAATTCATCTTCAAGTTTTCTGCTTCCTCTGGGAAATAAAAAAAGTGTTACAATTATGCTTCTCCCTCTATAGTTTAGTACTTCTGTGCTTAGAGATTATTCATTCTGAGTCCATTCCAAATAAACACTATCTGGCTGGGCTACAGATTTTTTTCCTATAAAACTTAAAAATAAATAAGTTAGGAAAATCCAAAGAAGCCCAGGCAGTAAATGAAATGCAACTAATTATGATGCAGTACAGAAAAAAATATATCATTATGAAGAAACCAACTCCAATGGGAGGTGGTGACTACCATACATAAGAATATTACAGTCACATGGTCAGAGTTTTCTACCTGACTAAAAGACAAAATGAGATGAGAACTCTATTCCACTTTTAGTAAATTATTGGACAGCTAAGAAATCAAATTTCAGCCTCAGTAAGGGGACTGTAAGCTCCTTGCATCTTGAACGGAACAGAGAAACTTAAAATATGCAAGACAAGCTGTGTGGCAAACACAATTCTATAAACCAAAAAGTGGCTTTATTTCTCATTCTCAGAAATCTCAAAATGAGTGCACTTCAACTGGCTGGGGAGTTCTGGAAATTGAAGGTTACCCATCTTAAAGTTACCAAGGTTCCTAATATTTAGAACTGAAGCCTCTACCCAATGTACCTAATATAGGACCAATCATGCCCATTAAACTTGGCCATGTGGTTTGGTTTTTATTGGTATTATTGTTGTCAAATTTAATGTCATTTATATGTCAAGTGAACATTTTCCAAGGTTCCAAGGTAAATTTTTAAAAATGGCAAAAGAGGAAAAGAGATAGTGAATTTTCTATCCTCTGGCAGTCCTGTTCTGCCCTCAAATCTATGCTAACTATAAGGGTATTCTGATAAACGAAGTGATTGTATCAGTTATCAGAGTCAGAGAAACTGCATATAGAAGATTCCAGCTAATTTCATAATATTTTAAAATGGATCTAACCCAAATATTTTTAGAGGTGGTTTTCAACTGAAAATCAACATATTTGGTGCTGTTTCATTATTTAAAATCAGGACTATTAACACTAAATTTTATTATTTTAATATATTAATATTAAATGTAAAATATAAATATATTAATATTTTATTACTAAATGCTAGTTGTTTTAATTACTTCCTGAGATTGAAAATAGCTATCGTGGCTTGGTTATAGGATATAAGCTTTTATATTATAGCTCTTGTACTGCATGTATTATGAATGAGTGGGTCCAAAGTCTCACATTCACAGACAGATATCCTAATACTAATGGACAGCCAGGCTACATATATGAGTGGAGCATGGCTCCAGAATAGAAGTTTAGAAAACAAGTCTGAGTTAGAGATAAGAAGCATTTATTTGGACTTTTAAAATAAAATAAAATAAAATAATAAAATCGTTGAACCTCAAAAAGAAACTAGATTTGAGTGGCAAGGAGAACCAACATCTCCTCAGAGGTCTTTGATTAAAATGAAGTTTCTTCAAACAATTAGAGAAGTCCAAAGAAATGAAATAATAGAACTTTTATAAAATTGCTATTTTCTGTAAAATGAGGTAAAACTCTTACTAGGGTACAGCATTTGGATTTTTTTTCCCTTTCTTTCCTTTCTGAGTTTTGCTAAGCCATAGCTTCCATATATACTCGAGTATAAGCCGAGTTTTTCAGCCCATTTTTTGTGCTGAAAAAATCCCCCTTGGCTTATACTCGAGTCAGATTCCCCTCTGGAAAAAAAAATGGTGTGGAGCTCCGGAGCTGGACAGGCGCTTCCCTGCTTCCCTGTTTCCTTTGCAACTTTTAAGCATGGGGGTAATCGGAAGCAGAAAAGTTCTTGCATGAGGATATATTTTTTCTTTTTTTAACTGTTTTTAGGGGGGGGGAGACCCACCGTCATGTGAGAATGCTCAGACACGAAACCTATCTGCCCGAAAATAAGTGTGTGTGTGGGGGGAATTTTAACAGAGGGAAGATGTAGGGAGAAGGCAAAAGCGACGGAAGATCCTTCAGGGGAAACTGAGGGGAGACTCACCCTTGGTCCAGATGAGCCCCTTCCCGCCCCTAAGGAAGCAGAGGCAGCCAGCAAGGGCAGGCAAGCCCCACTTCACAGACTCTGTCCGTCCTCGCTCCCACCCAAAGCCACAGAAGTCCCCCAATCGCGCAGCCCAGAATCGCCCTCCCCTCAGAGGGCAGCAACGGCGGCCGGTTTTTCCCGAGACAAGAAGCTCCGCCGTGCAATGAAAGCGCCCTGGCTCTAGGCTCGTGGGCTCAGAAAACAATGCGAGCCAAGGTCGCTTCGGCTCCGTTCAGCTTCTCCAACATCCGGCACCGCCCTGTTCTATGTGCCGGGCCCAGCAAGTCCGAGCAGCCAGCGGCGTGGAGCAGGACAGCGCCGGACATCGTTGGCTGCCTCTTTCGCAGCACGGGAGGCCTCCCGGCTGGCCAGCTGCTCTCCTCCTTCTCTGCCTGTTTGTTCTGTGTGACCGAGGAGGAGGAGACCGGCCGGCTGGTTGGGGAGGCTTTCTGCGCCGAGGAGCGGCTGCTGGTGTCCGGCTTTGCTCCGCTTCTCCGATGGTCTGGCGTGGCCTGTTCTTTACTTGGGCAGCCGGGCGCCCTGCGGCGCCCATAGCGGCAACAGGCAGTTCCGCCCGGGCTCCGCTCAGGTGTCCGGCTGGGGCTGTTGGGAGTTGCTGCCGCCGGTGCGGCCGCAGTCCGCGTCGCCTCGGGAAGGAAGGGCAAAGCACTTTTGCCTTTCCCTTCCGGCTGTGGGGAGTTGCTGCGCTGGTGCAGCCCCAGTCCGCGTCGCCTTGGGAAGGGAAGGCAAAGCGCTTTTGCCTTTCCCTTCCCAGCTGGGGCTGTTGGGAGTCGCTGCCGCCGGTCGCGCAGTCGCGTCGCCTCGGGAAGGAAAGGCAAAGCAGCCCGGCTGGGGCTGTTGGGAGTCGCTGCCGCCGGTGCGGCCCAGTCCCGTCGCCTCGGGAAGGAAAGGCAAGCGCTTTTTGCCTTTACCTTCCCGGCTGGGGCTGTTGGGAGTCGCTACCGCCAGCGCCCCAGTCCCGCATCGCCTCGGGAAGGAAAGGCAAAAAGGAAGAGCCGCGGCAGCGCTTTGCAACAACAGCAGCGGCACCGGAGGCTCAGGCTCAGCGGCTCCTGGTTTTGCCCCACCCTTCCCGGGCGACTGGGCCGCACCGGTGGCAGCGACTCCCAACAGCCCAGCCGGGAAGGGAAAGGCAAAAAGCGCTTTGCCTTTCCCTTCCCGAGCGATGCGGACTGGGGCCGCACCGGCGGCAGCAACTCCCAACAGCCCCAGCTGGGAAGGGAAAGGCAAAAGTGCTTTGCCTTTCCCTTCCCGACGACGCGGACTGGTGCCGCACCGGCGCAGCAACTCCCAGCCCCAGCCGGACACCTGAGCGGAGCCGGGCGGAACTGCCTGTTGCCGCCGTGGGCGCCGTTGCGGGTGCCCGGCTGCCCAAGTAAAGAACAGGGCGCGCCGGACCATCGGAGAAGCGGAGCAAAGCCGGACACCAGCAGCCGCCTCCTCGGCGCAGAAAGCCTCCCCAACCAGCCGGCGGTCTCCTCCTCCTCGGTCACACTGAACAAACAGGCTGAGAAGGAGGAGAGCAGCTGGCCAGCCGGGGGAGGCCTCCTGTGCTGCGAAAGAGGCAGCCAACGATGTCCGGTGCCGTCCTGCTCCACGCGCTGGCTGCTCGGACTTGCCGGGCCCGGCACATAGAACAGGGCGGTGCCAGATGTTGGAGAAGCCGGCGGAGCCGAGGCGACCTCGGCTTGCGTTGTTTTCTGAGCCTAAAGCCAGGGCGCTTTCATTGCACGGCGGAGCTTCTTGTCTCAGGAAAAACCAGGCGTTGTTGCTGCCCCCTGAGGGGAGGGCGATTCTGGGCTGCACGATTGGGGGACTTCGTGGCTTTGGGTGGGTGAGCATGAGGACGGACGGAGTCTGTGAAGCGGGGCTTGCCTGCCCTTGCTGGCTGCCTCTGCTTCCTTAGGGGCGGGGAAGGGGGCTCATCTGGACCAAGGGTGAGTCTCCCCCTCAGTTTCCCCTGAAGGATCTTCCGTCACTTTTGCCTTCTCCCTACATCTCCGCTCAGGTGTCCGGCTGGGGCTGTCAGGAGTTGCTGCCGCCAGTGCGGCTCCGGTCCCGCGTTGCCTTGGGAAGCGTGGGGCAACACCAGGAGCCGCTGAGCCTGAGCCTCCGGTGTCGCTGCTGCTGTTGCAAAGCGCTGCCGCGGCTCTTCCTTTTTGCCTTTCCCTTCCCGAAGTGACGCGGGACTGGGGCCGCGCCGGCGGTAGCGACTCCTGACTCAGGGGGCCTCCGAGGGAGGGGAAGAGAGTGACTCCTGCCTCCCGCTGTCATCATCATCTTCTTTTGGGTTAGTGAATCAATTAAACCTTTCATGATAGTGAGATTGTTTCCCAAATTAATTATTTTTATTTTTGAAATTTACCAGTAGCTGCTGCATTTCCCACCCTCGGCTTATACTCGAGTCAATAAGTTTTCCCAGTTTTTTTGTGTAAAATTAGGTGCCTCGGCTTATATTCGGGTCGATTTATACTCGAGTATATACGGTAATTCATTTCTATGTACAAATTGGGAAATTTGGATGTATACAGTCTTACATTCCAACCTTCTAGTTAGGAAGATATTAATTTTAATTATAATAGTCTTATATTCTGCATATTAATTTCCTGTTTCAAAGGGATGTTCAGTGTTCATTTATAACATTTTATAGTTGCCTGGAGGATTTCATTCACATCTCCTTTTGCATTTTGTTGTGCATTTCCTGTTTATTGGCCCTGATAAAAACAAATTAACTTCTGCAACATTGAATTAATGCATTTTTCAGCTTAAAATATGTAGAATGTATCTTTTATCTCCTTCTCTTTTTTATAACAAAATGTTATTGTATTTTAATCTTGAGAGATTGTTCTAACCTCCAAAGAATGACTGAAACTCTAACTGTAAGGCCTCCAACTGCACAGGCAGAAAATACTGTTTATTGAAACCTACAGTATTGTATCTTGTAATTGCCTGCACACAGGTTGTGAGAATCTACACTAGAATTGGGCAGAATCAGGTAAGGCATTCCATGGAAGATAGACAGTTGCATCAGAATTACCAAGTCATTAGTTTGAAGCAGGATATATGTCAGTGGTGGGATTCAAAACATTTTACTACTGTGAGCATGGCTTGGTGGGAGTGGTGTGGCTTGGTAGGAGTGGCTTGGTGGGCGTGGCAGGGGAAGGATACTGCAAAATCTCCATTCCCTCCTTACCCCACTAACCTGCTTTCCAGCTCCATTCTTCTGTGCAGGGCAACAAAAGAAGACCCAGCCAATCACCTGGGACTCGGGAGGCAGAGAATAGATGGGGTAGGGCCAGTCAGAGGTATTTGCCAGTTCTCCAACGACTCAAAATTTCTGCTACCAGTTCTTCAGAACTGGTCAGAACCTGCTGAATACCACCTCTGATATATGCAAAGATTAGAAGGCCAACAGGACTTTTAGGAGATATTCTTATATGAACCCATCAAATTAATATATGAATAAGAATACCCACTTGTAAAACATGTGAAATATATTGCAATGTTGCAAATGTTGTCATCTGTCAATACCTTTGTATTTCTATTTATTTCATTCCATATTATCATACATAATTTAAATCTGTTTAAGTAGACATGCCGCAAAAAAGGCTAAAATTAACAAATATTAAAAATAAAGTGGAAACAAAGCATAAATGAGTCAAATGATTTATCAGCAAGTCTATATTAATTTGTTGAAAAACTACAATTATTTCTCTTTATGTCTATGAACACTCTAATACTCTGCAGAATGACAAGAAAAAAATCAATTAACTAACACTAAAAGTGTTCCATTATATATTTTAAGCAAAAAAAATCTACTCAGTATATAATATTCAAAATGTAGTACAATCTAAGTTAACATTGTGGATTATTTGGTCACTAAATAATTTGTATAGTGGTGCAGAATCCAAGCATCATCTAATGATTTTCCATCTGTATTCTGGTGTTGTGTAATAAAAAAACTGAAACTGGAATAATCAAAGGCCATTCTCTTTAGAACTGTCCATACTAATTATTTGTAGTATTGTTTCCCGTGGATCTGAATAGTTCTCTGTTGTTTGGAATAGATTTATATATATATTTATTTATTTAGTCAAGCAATTATTAGATAACAGGTATAAGTATAAATATGGTTATAAATACATGAAATGGATATGAATAAGAAAAAAAGAAACAATAGAATAGGGATGGTAGGCATGTTTTAGTGCACTTATGCGCGCCCCCTACAGACCTCTTAGGAAAGGGGTGAGGTCAATAGTAGACAGTCTAATGTTGAAGATTTTGGGGTTTGGGGAAGAAACCACAGAGTCAAGCAGTGCATTCCAGGCATTGACAACTTTGTTGCTGAAGTCGTATTTTCTGCAATCAAGTTTGGAGAGGTTTACATTAAGTTTGTATCTATTGTGTGCTCGTGTATTATTGTGGTTGAAGCTGAAGTATTCATTGATAGGTAGGACATTGTAATATACAATTTTATGTACTATACTTAGATCGAACTGAAGGTGGCGTAGTTCTAGGTTGTCTAGGTCTAAAATTTCAAGTCTGGTGGCATAAGATATTCTGCTACGAGTAGAGGAGTGGAGGATATAGAGATATAAATAATATATATTTGTCATGTTAGCAATTGCTGTTTTCATATTTTGCCTATTGTTCATGCCTCCTTGCTTTTATCTGCTTTTTTTACCTTTTGCCAATTAACTGTTGTTTTCAAGTTTTTTTTTAATCAAACTATATTTTGCTAGCTACACTGATTGGTAAGTGTGCTAGGTGCAAACCAAACTGAATGTTACCCACAGAAACTTTTGAACAAAAGAAAATGCCTAGTTTAGGGCTTTTCATCTCAATGGAAAAGTAAAGCATGTTCCTAAGAAAAAGAAGCAGAATTCCATAATACCAGCTCAGTCCTATTATAATAGATTCCTAAAGATCAATTTGTTAGTTTTGTAAGGATTAAGAAATTCAATGAACTTCTTGCACTAAGCATTGCTTTTTATATTTTGAATAGCTTCTAACATCAATTATATAATTTTTAAAAGACTATAAAAAGTACCATAGGCTCAACAGGGCAATTTGGATAGAATCATTAGATAAAAAATGGGGACGGCAAATAAATTGCATAAATAAATAAAATTAAAACAGGACAATTTTGACTAACAAATCCAACCCTCTGCTCAGGACAGGAATCTGAATTAAAGCATCCCTGTTTGATAGTTGTTTAGCATCCACTTCAATGCATCCAGTGAAAGAGAGACGGCATCTATTTGGGAACTGATTCAACAGTCAAATGTTGTTACAATCATCTTTGTTTGTAGCTACTACATCTTTCAGTCTGTCTTCATATAGCCTAGGTTTTATTGCCCTTCTTGAATACATTCTAGTTTGTTTGAATTCTCCTTAAGGAATGAGCCCCAAAGCACATGGTACTTGTGCTAAGGAATAGAAATATCTGCATGAATAGAATGATATGAATTTCTATAACTTGAAAAATATATTGTGGATTAATCCAAACCGTAATTTCCATTCTTTGTAGGCAGATCACACTGTTGGTTCATAATCAGTTTATCTGAAGTTCTGTTTTTTCCTACTGGTGAAAGCATGATAAAACACACAAGCCATGTATGACAATGATGTGTGCACGCAGTATAAATTTGTGAGATGGATGGCTGTATTGATTTGGTTAATCAATAAACAAATAGTCTATGTAAAATAAATAAAACTATGTAAAATAATTTCTGGAACCAGGGCCATGTTAATTATGCAGCTTTTTCATATTGTCACATTTGTAGAAACTTGGGTATCTCATAGCAGTTTTTATTGCTTCTGAGGAACAAAAAAATGGCTCACACTGGAATATCTAAAATTAATATATGCCATATGAGAACAATATATTTCATGCTTCTCCACTCTCCTATTCTTTCACTTTCTTTACCATACTCTTATATACATATAAATGTATTAAATAAAATGTTTCTGGCATTAGGGGGCGGTGCTCATCTCCGTTACAAAGCCAAAGAGCCAGCACTGTCCGAAGATGTCTCCGTGGTCATGTGGCCAGCATGACTAAACACCGAAGGCACATGGAACACTGTTACCTTCCCACCAAAGTGTTCCCTAGTTTTCTGCTTGCATTTTTGCATGCTTTCGAACTGCTATGTTGGCAGAAGCTGGGACAAGTAACAGGAGTTCACTCTGTTATGCGGTGCTAGGGATTCAAACTGCTGAACTGATGACCTTTCTGATCGACAAGCTCAGTGTCTTAGCCACTGAGCCACCATGTCTCTTCATATAAATGTGTATGTATATGTATATATGTATGTTGTCTTATCCATGTCTCTATTCCTTGAAAAAGTACATAACCCTGAAATGCACAGATACGCAAATCATGATTAACTCATACACAGAGTACCTGGAATTAATGTTCTCTTGTGGAATTAATTTTCTGCTTTCATGCCTTAAACCAGTTTTGCCTTGAAGATGACCTTTTTAAATGAAAAGAGCCATACTTATGGAAAAGGACTTGGAGAAACTTATCTTGAAGAATAGCCTCTATCTTCCAAACCCAGCTTGCCTTCATTTAAATGCTATGAAGAATACTATTTCAAAGGATCACAGTAGCATATTTTTCTAAATACAGCTCCATATCCACATATGACTCCATGTTGTGAATTTCAATCAAAGCAACCAGCATGGATATATAACAGCTGTATTTAGATATGCAATTGGATACATGCCTAATGTATGTCCTTGATTCCTTTTATATCAGGTAAACCAAGTAAGTTTGCCAATGGTTTTTGGCAAGAGAACTTAAGGAAGAATCCTTAATCAATGTTCCTTCTAGGTCAAGAACACATATACCATCAATCTAAGCCTAAAACAAATACAAGATGATATATCAATATTTCATTCATAATACTTTAATGAACAAAAAAGATTGATAATTGTCTGTATTTGTGATCTGAAATTCTTGTAGCTTGTTTACATTTCTGCCTGAGAACATCTTGGTATATACTGATAGCAAATGTAATTTTTGAAGAAGAAAAAATAGTCAAACAATTGGAGCAGTAAAAGAACTCATTTCAGCTGAAAAGATAAGACAAAAATGCATTCGACCAAAGAAAGCAGCTGCTACAATAGACTTACAGTAAAAAGCAAGTCTTCATAAGAAAGAAAATAAGATACAGGAAGGAGCCCACTATATGCCTATAATATAGGAGATATTCCATATCACTGGAATTAAGAAATAGATTTCAGGCTCTTACAAAAGACTTGGCCTTTCAACCATCATGGGAACAAGAAAGTATGCAGAAGATAAGAAAATAGATCACTGAAAGCTACAGGAGATACATCGGAATCCTAGAAGATACCAAGAAGAAAAGTCAGCCAATGAAATGTGTTGCCTATCAAGAGAAAAAGTCAGCTGTCCGGTTTTGCGTGGCTTCGGTGGCAGCAGGAATTCGCGACTGTCCGCGATTCCTGCTGCGCTTGCCACCAAGGTGCCCCCGATCCAAATGGGTCAGGGGGATATGGCTGCCCTGTAGAGGCAGCCGAAGAGAGAGGGGAGCCGGACAGGGGGTTGGGGGTGTCGCAGACCCCCTCCTTGTCCGGAAAAACCCCTTTTTCCCGAGGTGGTGGAGCGGCGGTCAGTAATGGCCGCCACGAAGAAGCCTGCAGCCGGGTAAGATTGTGCTGGAGGAAGCAGGAAAAGTGAAAGTGCTGGCTGAGCCGGGTCAATCAACAACTTTTAAACACCCTGGAAATTGAATCGTTTTGAATTGCTGGAAGATACATTGTATCCCTAAGAAGATCGGAAAGTGGCGGAGAAAGCTGTCAAGGGGGAAAAACTTTTTTTTTCTTCACTCTCCCACCCCATAGAAACAGCAGACTAAGATTTGGAAAATTTATTTGGGCACTGAAGGTAAATTATTTTGAAAGTTAAAGCCAAGGGATAAAGGATTCTTGGACATTGGATTTAATAAGTTAAGAAATCGGAAAACCCTTATTGGAGGTATGGATTTCTGAACACTTAAAAGAAAATTGTTGTTGTAAGTGGGAAGGGAGAGGAAAAAAAATTGGAGCAGAAGTTGAAAAAGGAGGAGATTGCCTAGAACTTCAAAGAAAGATATATTGTAATTGGATCTCTTTGATTAAACAGTAACCCCAGAAAGAGAAACAGAAGAAAGAACTTTGGTAACTTTGGAATTTTTTGCAATTATTTTTGATTAAAAATACTTGGGTGGTTGTTTTGGAAAAAGTTTTTCTCTTCACGATGGCATCGCTTGTGGATGAACTAAAAATTGAATATAAAAAATATAAAAAAGAAAAACAAGATGGAAAAGATACTTTGGGCACTCTATTTCAATTTCTAGAAATGGCGGTAAGCACTTATGAAAAGTTGACTACGCAGCAGGACGACTGGGACAAAGAAGAAGAAGAAGAAGAAGAAGAAGAAGAAGAAGAAGAAGAAGAAGAAGAAGAAGAAGAAGAAGAAGAAGAAGAAGAAGAAGAAGAAGAAGAAGAAGAAGAAGAAGAAGAAGAAGAAGAAGAAGAAGAAGAAGAAGAAGAAGAAGAAGAAGAAGAAGAAGAAGCCATCTTTGATGAACAATGGGTTCTTTTGGGGGAGGAGGAGAAAGAGGAAAAGAAAAAGGGGATTTTAAGGTTTGAAAAAACAACCAAAAAAGAGAAAAATGAGATAAAAGGTGGATACAAGGTTAGAAAAAAACAGAAAGGGAGTAAGAAAAGGGAGGAGGAGAGACAAAGGGGTAAAAAGGACAAGGAGAAGAATAAGCAAGAGAGAAAGGAGGGGATGAGAAGCCTTAATGGTGGGAAGCAAGACTTAAAGAAACAAAGCTTATTTAGAGACAAAGGGTAAATCTAATTGAAAAAAGGGATTCTGGAAGGTACATAAGATTGTGTTTTTATATGTGTATTTAGAGTAAAATGCTTAAGATATAAATGAGTATTAATATATATGATTAGCTTTTTAATGATATGGATAGTGGTTATATATGATTTTATTTAGTTATTGTTTTTACCCTTTTTATAAAATTTATTGTGTAACTTTAGAATGTACTAAACAGAATCCCAATATAAATTAAGTGTTATATTAAGTAATTTTAAGCTAGGGGAATGAGTCAAAGGCATCACTCCAATCAGTGTACAGGAGAAGTATATTAAAAGAGAAAAGATGAATGGATAGGTGGAAATAGAACAGACAAAGAATGATAAGTATTATGAACTGAATTGAGATAAGATAAATAAAACAAAATTAAGAAAGATAAAAGAGGGAAGAAGCTATATAGAAAATTGAAAATGGTAATAAGATATGGAATGATATATAAAGTGAATATGATTTTTGAACTTGTGTCTGTGAGAAGAGTTTTTAGCCCAGGATCAAACAGCCTTCAGAAAAGATGTTTTATGTATGTTTTTTTTTTATGTTTTATGTTTTGCATGTTTGTGTATTGTTTATGAAAGGCAATAAAACTTTAATTAGCAAGAAATATAATTTGGATAATAGAATGAAAAGGAGAAGCTGGGATAAGATACGAAGTTGAATAGATAACGTAAATATCTATATTACAATTTGGAACTATTTTGTACGTTCTATTGGTTTTCTTAGAAAGGATTTTTTATGTTATTATGCCTTGATGGTTTGTGTATTGTTTTTGTAAAACTAATAAAATTTGTTATAAAAAAAAGAGAGAGAGAGAAAGTCAGGATGTGACAGAACTGCTAAGTTTCATCAAGTCCATTGATAATTATCCTTTCAGCTTATCCATGTGATAATGAATGATATTACAAAAAATAGCTACAACCATATCAACTTCTTTGAAGCTTTAGTAAGGGATCTGAAAACTGATGTTCAAATGGTATTTTCATCCATTTTCCATCCCAGTCCAAAGAAAAAAGAATAGTGTAGGTGAATAACTGTTCAAATGGTGACAACTGAAAAGATTTGTTTTCTTAGACTAGTAGAATTATGTCCATAAGTCATAATTCTGAGTTATGTTGTGGATGGACTGCTAGCACAAGATTTGTTGCATACTATAAAGTCTGTAAAAAATTGCTTTAGTGAAAGTATGGTGTGTTTGACAAAGATGATTTTAAACTGAAACTCATGTGGAATGGCCCCAATGAAACCTTTTAATGCTAAGAAATAAGCACGAAGTGATATAAAAAGATGACCTGAATGGTGATATGCAAGATTCATCTCTAGTGCAACAGGAGATTAAACATTTTTAAGTCCAGAATAAATAGGTAATATCAGAAGTGACTTAAAAGAAAACTCTCTAATTCACCACAATATAAGAAGTGGGAGGAGATGCAATACAATCAGACTTGCAACATTCTGTGTATTAAAGCCAATCTCAGGAAAAGTAATTTTAGCCTTTAGTATCCATTTCTTAGTCCAGTCTACATCGTGGCTGGCAAGTATTCTTGATGCACAAAGTTAGTAGAATGCTATACCTCTGGAAATGGGGTATAAGAGACATAGCAGTCAGGCAGGAGATAATCAATGATAACAATAATAATGACAACAATAACATCAGAAGCTTCAAGGAAAAAAGAAGAAAAACAGCCCTTCAAGATAGGCTGAGTCAAGAAACAGACACTGCAAGGATTCAAGAATGCTACATTGTTGTAGGGTATATTAACAAGATTTTGAAAATCAGTCAATCAATCTTTATTAAGGTCACAGATCAGCAAATCTTGAAAATCTATCCCAAACATTCACAGCTGTCCTGTTTCTAGGACTGTTCTATTTTTTTATTTTTTTATTTTTATTTTTTTGGTGCTTTCTACTTCCAGTCTGAGCAACACTTCTTTCTCAAGGCCACAGTTATATTCCTCTACAAGAACCCTATTAAATGTATGTACTTGTATATACAATATTTCTCTTAATTGTGTATCTCTTCAGCATTTTCAGGAAGCTGAACTTGTTGACATCAAGAGAGAGAGAGAGCTTTCACTTTCATGCTGCTTCCCTAAATCCACTTCAGGAAAATAGATAGTCAACTGTGTACTAAAAGGAAGAAATTCGACAAGGAGACAGGCCCTTAAGAGATGAATCTTTCAAATCATTTAATCTGCTGCAACCTCCTTATTTGCCCCCTTCAACTGAGTGTTCAGAGTTTTTGTAGCTGTTATGAGAACAGTAGTTATGAGTGAAAGAAGTAAGCAGTAACTATGTGGCACCATTCAGAAAGAGCAAGCGAGCAAACCTCTTCTATCCAAGCTGACTCAACTTCCATACATAGATGCAAATATTAATGATGATCTATCCAGCTCCAGTGAGAATATAAAATCTGTGGAAATTTTTGTTCTTCCAGTGATCCAGTGCACACCACTTGGAAGCTACTCCAACACTCACATGTTCATTTCAGTTGTGGTGTAAGAAAAAGTTGTTGCTGGATTTAGTTCCTCAAATCTAAATTATCTATCACTTGAGCAACTATCCAAGGAACTTTCTTGTATCACATGAGTTACATCAAACACAAACCTTCATGTTCCTCCAAAACTTCCAACTCTTAAAGCATGAAATTTCATGGTGACAAAGTAGAAAAGACATGAGTTATGTACTCAAAAAACCAGAATAATTTGTATCACTTTTGGGGGGAAACTTTTCCAGTCTAATGTTCTAACCATAATGTGTATTTCAGGTTCAAAGAATTAAATGTAAACACAAATCTGGCATGTGATGTAATGACAACAAATCACCAGAAAGCATTCCAGAGTTAGCAGGACTTCAACTAAATTAGCGGTCACCATAGATGTTAAGGATCAAAAGAACGTCATATGTTCCTGGCAAAATATTCAGTGATACTGTTACAACATCTGCTACTTAAAATCTAGCAATATGTCCACTTCAAGTCAGCTATATGTGCCAAAAATGAAAAGTTTTTAAAATTCTGAAGTTCATATTTGAATTTCTGCAACATCTAAGAAAGATTCTCAGCAAAGAGGTCAATAAACACAGCTACTTTGGAAAAAAAATAACACAAAATGATCATATACTTACAGATAGTGAAAGTCAAAAGGAAGATTGTAATAGTTCTGAGTTCATCAGGATCTTTGTTATTTGGAACTGCACATGTGATGTCAGCCATATAAAGCAACTTAATTTAATGATGCATTTTGTAACAACAGCAGAACCCAGTGAAAACTCCAGAGACATTCCCGAGACAGGAAGTCTAGTCCTGCCAATGCAATAAGGGTTAATGGAGAGGCAGTTTCTGTAAGCAACACCAGAATGTTTCCTTCCTACTTTCCTTACAGGATTAGGCCAGTAATTACTTCTAACAACCAGTTCTCCAAACTGCTTAGAATGTTAACAACCGGTTCTATCGAATAGGTGCAAACTGGTAGAATCCCACCCCTGCTGTGTCTGTATATGTATATGTGTGCATGTGTATACGCATATATACACATCAGAGGTGGTATTCAGCAGATTCTGACCAGTTCTGGAGAACCAGTAACGTAAATTTTCAGTAGTTGGGAGAACTGGAAATACCACCTCTGACTGGAGATTTTACAATATCTTTTCCCTGCCACACCCACCAAGCCACGCCCACAGAACCAGTAGTAATTTGAATCCCACCATTGATACACATCATAATACAATAATTTGAGTTTCTGCAGACAACATCATTTGCTGACCTAAATGAGATACATAATATGGAAAATTCAGAACTTAAATTCTGAAATGTTATACATGAAAAGGGTTATCATTAATTCCATTTATTAATCCCCTTAGTTAAATGAGAAACAATAAAAGTGATAGGAATGATGAAAGAGTATGTATATCTTTCTTCTGGTCCTCTTCTTTTCTTTTGCAGAACATAGTAATGCACCACATCAATTACAAGATAATTTGCAGAAACATAATTCTCCAGGAAGAATCCTGAGCTCTTTTATTTGCCTTAGATTATCTGGAGCTCTTTTGGGGCCTTGAAAGCATTAAAAATAATTATTATAAAGAATATTTTCTAAAGCTTCTTTAAAAATAAGTTCATCAAACAAGGTTTACTTTAACTTAACATTTTTGCCAATTCACGCTTACACAATTTTCTGGCTGTGTTTAGTTAATAAGTAGAATATATGCCTTGCAGAAGTACTTGATTCCTGCTCTTCTGGCTGAAGTAGTTGTTTTTATTCCAATTATCTGGCCCACTGACTGGCCACTTAACAGTTGATGCTTCTAAGCCACGAACAAGAGGAATTAGGCACAGAAGAAAATTGCTTTATTCTACATTTATTCTACAATTTTAGAAGGACATAGCTGCTTTTTAAAAAATATATCAGTTTAATGGAAATAAAAAGATACACTATATTTTCTGGGATTTCAGGTAAACTTATTTATTTTATTTAATCAAACTGATAGACAGTTGAACATGTGAACAATTCCGAATGTAATGCATTAAACATACATAAATTGAGTAAAAATATGAAAGGTATAAAATTCAATAAAATTATATCATAATACATCAAATATAAAAACAGGTAACATACATACTGGAGAGAGAGAGATGCAGAGATATAGAGATACAGAGACTGATAGAAATGCATACATATGGTACATATGTAGATATGTACATTCCACTTAAATAATTGAGGTTAATTATTTTGCCAGGTGGTGGGAGTGGATGGTACTTTCCAAAGATACTTTAACTTTCTAGGCATTTATATTAGGTCTGACACTTTCAGAATAAATTTCTATTCTCTCTCTGATATTGATGGCAATGCCATTGCACGTTATTTTTCAGCTTTGTTATATATGTTGAGGTATCAGGGTTTTATTATCACAGTAGATCTCTGTTGTCTTCTTTTGAGAAAGGATAATTGTCATTTGCTTGTTTGTTTATTTGTTTACTTCATATCCTACTACAATTGTCAGGATGTACAAAGTCATATCCTACTACAATTGTCAGGATGTACAATTTTTGGAAAATACATTCTAAAACTCAGTATCTGATCATCTGTAGCATTACACCTTCATAAAAACTAGATTAAAAACTGCCTGGAGCCTCTGGAATGAATCAGTTTATATAACATATAAACAAACAACAAATAAAATATGTATTGCCAGATTTAGGCAGAAAATGTAGTGAGGAGGTGGATATGCTTACAAATCAGACTTATCTTGATGAACCTTCACCTGACCTTACAATATATTAAACCCTAGACATGCTAAGGAATACCTAATACATGGTGCATGATTTGTAACCATAATCCAAGTCTAGTTCATAAGCATAACATAGTTAATAAATATGGTTCAGATATATGACAACATATAAAACTATCCTGATCACAGAAATATTATTGCAACTGGAAAATAAATACACATATTTTAAAAATCAGTTGATAATAGCTATAAATAGCAATTGTTTAATGCTGGCTGTGCTGATAATAGTATGATAGGAATCTTAGGATAGTTATTAGGTTCTTATTATTTACAGCAGGGCTGTCAAACTCCCGGCCCATGGACTGGATGCATCACACGCTGGCCATGCCCATGTCAAGTTTAACGAAGGTGAGGAAAGTCCCAAT
Source organism: Notechis scutatus (assembly GCF_049901735.1). Taxonomy (NCBI): domain Eukaryota; kingdom Metazoa; phylum Chordata; class Lepidosauria; order Squamata; family Elapidae; genus Notechis; species Notechis scutatus. The sequence continues at coordinate 117,536,949 of NC_142012.1, forward strand.
ATGTCACATGATGACGCCATGATGTCATGATTTTGACACCATTGCAAAGCTTCATTGGTTTCTCATAATTCAAACTAATGTTGGATGGCTGCATCTAGATATCATTTCAAGTTGCCTCTTTGCCTCAGTGATGTGGAAATGAAAGTGATGGCTAAATGAAGTAACTGCTACTACCATCAATTGTATTTTTTTACATGAGAGACTCACAAGAGAACAGTTTGCCTGGTGATTTTTCAGATCTGGAACTAGTGGTTTTTTTTAAACTTATATATCCAGCTATGTTCTACTTCTAAACATGAAAGCTTTGTTCATCTTTAAGGAATATGAAGAACTGAGCAATTTCAATCAGGCCAGAAGATAGACTTATCTGCTATACCCTTATTTATGAATAGTGATTTTCCAGGTATTAAACTTCTGACTACCATGAACTCTAAAGAAGGCAGAAGTACATCTTTCAGATGTAAGAAGCAAGATGAATGTGATCTACTACATCTCCTGCGTGAGTAAAAATCTGCATTGTGGTATAGGAAATGCAAAGTTATCCTAAACATGCAAATATAACAGGGATGTCAAACTCAAGGCCCATGGGCCGCATCCAGCCCAGGAGTGCTTAGATCTGGCCTGCCCTGCCTCTGCTAGTGAAAACGGAGCTTGAGAGGCCCATGTGTGCCCCTCCCAGGCTCCATTTTTGTCCGTGATGAACTCATGCAGCCCTCTGCCAGTAAAAACTGAGCTTGAGGAGACCGCACATGGCTCCCCTAAGCTCTATTTTTGCTGGCAGAGGGCTGCGTAGGCCATTGCAGACAAAAATGGCCTGGTAGGCCATGCTCAACCCACCCAAGCTCTTTTTTCTGGTAAAGGGCTGCAGGAGACCGTAGTGGCTGAAAACATATCTCAAGAACCTGTTTTCACTGGCAAAACACTCAGACCACCACAGGTGCCACTGACACGAGTGATCTCAAGCTCACCATGTCCATCCTGGCCACACCCACCCTGGTCCCTGAGGCCAAATACAACCCTGATGTGGTCCTCAATGAAATCGAGTTTGACAGCCCTGAAATATAATAAATCACAACAGATTTAAAACAACTGTGGAAAGTATTATAATAAGAAGCCTTTTGCTTATTGGCAAATATGGAGAAGTCTGACTTAGCTTAATCCATGTTATTGGAAGTCATACCATGTGTCTGAGAAAATAAGACCGAGTCTTATTTTCTTTTAGAGTTGAAAATAAATACTTGGGCTTATTTTCGAGGAGGGTCTTACTTTTTTGAGGTGCAGCAGGCCAGACTCGGTGAGCTAGACATGCCATCAACCGGGAGGAGGAGAATGCACTGGAGCTCAAATGCTGTGCCTCGTTGGACTCAGATGCCAGGGATACTTCAGGCATCCCGAGCATATAAAAGCCACAAAAATCCCAGGGGTGGGATTCTACAAGTTCAGACCGCTTCTATAGAACTGGTTGTTATGATTCTGCACAGTTTAAAGAACCGGCAAATCATGCCCCTGGCTGGCCCCACCCCTCCCCTCCCACCCCTCCCCTCCCTGCCCAATCAGTCCTAATCATATATTTCTTCTTTTTCCCTCCAGACAATCAGCTGTTCCTATGATCAGCTGTGCCGGGATCCCCCTCGCTGTCTTACTGCTTTGCCCAGGCTTCCCGGAGGCCCAGGAGGCAAAAAAACAAACAAACCAGGGGGGTTGCTGCAAAAGAAGAAGAAGCCACACCCACCCAGTCACACCTATCTAGCCATGCCCACACAGTAATGCCCACAGAACCAGTTGTTAAAAAATTTGAATCCCATCCCTGAAAAATCCTCAGGCTATTTGCAATTCGAGTGAGCCATGAACAGAAGCGGTGGCACCGCCTTGAGGTTTGTCATACCGGCACAGCCTCTTGGAGCAGGACCCTGCAAGGCTTGTTGTGGTGTTGCACTCATGAATGGTAGCACCTCCGTGAAGTTCATCACACTGGTGCGGCTGAATGGCAGGAAAATGGGGAGAGTAATTTTCCTGCCTGTCATCCATTCCTCAAGCTCCCTCTCCCTCCCCATTTTCCTGCCTTTCGCAAAAATGGCTCCACTCTGAGCTTTCAGCATATCTCAGGACCCTGCAAGGCTTGTTGTAGCATTGCACGTGTGAATGGCAGCATTGCTGTGATATGCTGATTGGCTGCTCCAATCTACACATTGGCACAGCCTCTTCAAGTAGGACCCTGCAAGGATTACTGTTCTGTTGTGCATGCGAGCGGTGGCACCGATGCAAGTTTGGATACACTGGTACAGCCACTCACAGCAAGATGCCAGCTGCATGGTGTAATGAAGCTCACAGAAGTGCTGCCATTCATGAGTGCAATGCCACAATAAGCCTTGCAGGGTCCTGCTCCAAGACGAATGGATAACAGGCAGGAAAATTCCCCTCCTGCCTTTCACGAAAATGATTCCAGAACAGATCACTCTCCAAAGTCTGCCTAGAAAAGTCACATCTTCATCAGTCTTTAAAAGGCCATGAGAATAGGGTTCACTTATACCATACAAAGAATGCTTCCTCTGAGCCTCTTCCCACTGTACTTCCTAACAATTGGTAACCACGCAGTGCAGTGGTGACACATATCACTATTGAACAAAGGTGTCAGCAGGTATATTTGTCACCAAATTTGAAATTCCTAGGTGATCTTCAAGGGTAGTCCTGTATACAGAAAATAACAGCATTCCAATTGATACAGGACAAGGGCATAAGGGACATGTCTCCTCTAACTGCTGCTAACTGGATTAATTTTATGTCTAAAATTGAAAAAGAATATTATATTATAAAAGTGGATAGCAAAATTCATCGTGTTATTTTAGTGTCAAACTACAATATATTTTGTAGGAGATGTCAAACTACAATGTATTTTCATTTTTGCAAGTCCATTTTAAAAAGAAGGCTCAGGGGAAAAAAACCTACTTATTAACTTGAATTGACAATGCAAGTTTTTAATTTTATAAAGTAATTGTCAAATTAATTATTTAAAGCATTATTTTATTCCTTTCATTTATGTAAATTCTTTTCACAGAGAAATTAAATTCAGAGTTAAAACATGAAATGGTCCAAATGTCAGTATTTTTTATTTTTATATCATACAGAGATATCATGCTATGCTGCATTTTTATAGCACCTTTGGAAATGGATAGAGACGCTTATTGTTATTTTGAAATCAATTGTAGACCTGTAACCTCAAAATGTATTCTAATTCTAGGTATCTCTATATTCAAATAATCTATTTTGATAGTTAAAGAGAAGGGATATTGAAGAGTTGAATTAAACTAAAGTTCTCATTCCATTTGTCCATAAAATCCAGGTCTTCTGGGAATTAATGGGCACTTACAAAATGAATAAATAAATAAATGATGTGTGATTAAATTTGTACTGAGATTAACTAGATTAATTTGGATTTATTCCCTGCCTCCATACCTTTTTGTTCTAACTTTCCTAAAGAATGAATAAATCAAGTAATCTAATAAAGCAATTGTCTAATTTAGAAAAGAAGTCTTTATTGGCCAAGTGTGATTTGGACACATAAGGAATTTGTCTCGGATGCATAATCTCACAGTGTGCATATAAACAGCAAGTATTAGGTCATAAATCATAATTGCAATATATTCAGTGTACATATAAGCAAGTAACTCTTCGCTGTTTTACAAAAGAATTTCATAATTATCTTCAAGTACATTTTCAAAGAACTTTCTATTCTACATATTCATGAAAATAAGTTCATCTCTGCCAGAGGTTAAATAAACTGATATCTAGAGAGTAATAGGTCAGGTTTCCAATGTAACTTGAGTTATAAAAGTATAAAGCACTCATAACTCAGAAAGACAACTAATAAAGATGTTTTTTAAAATAATGTTAGTGAAAGTTTTGACAGCAATAAGAAGTAATACCAACTAAAGAGAAAGAAATAAAAGAAAAAAATAAAAGTTCAATCAGAAAATCAGTAAAAGAAAGTAGAAAAAAGAGAAAGATATAAAAAAGATATAAAGAAGTGGTTTCTGATGTTGGGAGAGCGAACCAGTATCAGCTGAATGAGACCTTTCAGAAAATTTTCAAACCACAGGATCATGTTGTCAATCATTCAATGGACAAAACTTATTTTAAGGTCACCAGTGAAACTCTGAATGTTCACATCATCAATATACAGTACAGTCTCTCTCTCTCTCTCCTTCTCTCTCCCTCTCTCTCTTTTTTCTCTTTTTTCGCTTTCTCTCTCTCTCTCTCTCCCCCCCTCTCTCCTGACACAGCTGTCTGGGTTTTTGTTTAAGTCATTTTAAATTTAAATAATGCAATAGGAATAGGCATGCTATGAAAAACTGATCTTCATTAGGCATTTCCAGCAGTGAGTACTAACACCCTCCTATCTATATTATTGCAAAGTAAAGTACAATAATCTGTGAGTGCCATGTAGAATAAGTAAATTGAAGCCATCCCTTTTGTCTATGGTACTGCTAATTTTATTCTAATTTACAGCAGAAGTTAATTCATCTTTCCTTAGTAACAAATCCAGATGAGGCAGATTTTTTTGTAGCTCTTCCCTCCACTGATAAGTGCAATATATAATATCACCAATTTTTGTTATGTACCTTTTAGAACACAGTAGGTGATTACTTTTGTAGCATATAAACTAAAATCATGACTAATGTTTTCACTGTAATTATTATATGTCCAATGTTTAACAATAAAAGTTTATACACAGTTTGTTTGTTTGTTTCTAAATGTACTGCCCGCAGGCTATAATAAAATGTATTTGAATCAGCCTGCTTAATTTGAAGAGAACATACCTTGTTCTCACATTAGTTCCAGATGGAATCTCAGAAAACAAGTGCTTGACTTGGGAAAGAAAAAAGGAAATAGACAAATATGACATAGTGTGGTACAGAGCATGCTGAGAAATGTATAGAAGAGCTGCAGTGGCGCAGTGGCTAGAATGCAGTACTGTAGGCTACTTCTGCTGATCACCAACTGCCAGCAGTTTGACAGTTCGGAACTTCTTCATAGTACCAACCTAAAATATTCCCTTCTTTATACAATCCTGTTCTGGCTGCCAAATCCATCCATATTCCCCATTATCTGAGGTACTATGAGGTTATGACCGCCTTCTACATATTTCTTGCTACTCAATTCATTTTTAGCTTTCCCTTGCAGCTACTTCCTTTAATTTTTTAATTTTTGAAGACCTTTCACTTACTCCTATCACAACCTTCCAAGCTGGCTTCCAACAAGTCAATGGAGGAAACTAGATATGGTTAACTACCACATGATTTACATAACAATTGCAGTGAGTTGCTTAACAACCAATTTGCTGAACGACAATGGCAAAAACATTTGTAAAATCAGGTAGGGTTCATTTAACAATAATAAAGTAGAAATTCTAGTCCCAGCTGTGGTCATAAATTGAGGAATACCTTTCATAATCATTCCTCTTACACCTGTGATCACAATTTAGTATTAGAGAGCAAAATAAAATCTAAACATACAATAGCTAAAATGCTGGTTTTATTTCTAACAATCATCTGTTGTTGCTGTTTGCTCCACTGAATGTTTTAATCTGTAATTTAATCTATATTTTTAAAAAGCATCTGTCTTTTCTTGATATGCTTTATTGACTTTATTTTAGAAGCCATCTTTGCCATGAAAGAACAAAAGAATGAATTAGCTTTAAAAAGTTTTGAAAACTGTTAATTTTCATTTGGAATAGAAGTCTCTATTGCTGCCAATGTTAGTGATCTAAATCTCCCAACAACACTAGATAGGGTATCCATGTTGCAGAATACCTGGGTCAACATCAGGTCCTACAGGTTTCTCAGTTTACACTATTAGTTGATCAGAAGCCATTTTTAATAAGCCATAAGGCAGGGGTTTCAAACTCAAGGCCCAGGGGCTGGATTCAGCCCATGGGGTACTTAGATCTGGCCCGCAGAGCTACTCTGAAAACAGCAAAGGACTGGCCCACAGTGCTTCTGCCAACGAAAATGGGCTCCTGAACTCTGTTTTCTGCTTCCATGGCCTTCTGCAACTCTCTCCCAGTAAAAACAGAGCTTAGAAGCCTGTTTTCACTGACAGGTTGGTCAGACCACCACAGGCACCGCCAACAGGAGTGACATCTAGCTGGCCATGCCTACCCTTGTCCCTCCACCCCCAGCCCCCCAAGTTAAACACAACCCTGATCTGGCACTCAATGAAATCAAGTTTGACAGCCCTGCCATAAGGGATCAACTGATGTCTGACAGTATTTATAACACAAACCTTTATGTCAAAGGTGATACACTTGTAATATCTAACTGCATGTCCATAAAAATTCTAGGTCAAATCTCTCAGCATCTCTACAACTCTTTCTAATTATAGCCATATTTCTTCCTATAACAATATGTACAATTCAGCAAGGTATTATTTCCACATGGAACTATTTTTCACATCCTCCAAAAGGAAATATTCTCCTAAAAGAACTTAGATTTGTAATCCATAGTTGTTTTTCAATTTATCATCTATGACAGGTGCCAATAATTAATGAACTATACACTTATTTGAATTGTTTAAGATGGATGGAAGTAACTTAATGCATATCTAATTGGGCAGTTTTGTATTAAAAAAGATTTGGGACTTAATAAATTCAGTGTCGTCAAGATTCTTTGGAGATATATTAGGGTGACATATTTGCCAAATTCCATTTATCATAATACAAAATGGTTCATTATTCTATAAATTCTATACATTGGCAGGGGGAAATGCTTTTTCTAATGTTTTATTTTTCCCTATGTGATACAATTTTTTTTAATGGATTTTTTTAAGTTACTTGACTTTTGGCTTTATCACTGTCCATCCATTTTAATTTAATTTTATGCAACATACTATAAGTGGCTAGTTAAAAATCACTAGGATTGGAAAGTTATTAAAGAATAATTAGTCAGTTAGCTTTTCTATATAATTTTATATTAAATTTATTTAATTTTATTTATTACATTTAAATGCCACCTACCCATTTTGCTGTTTGAATCTTAACTCTTTTACCACTATTTCTATTTTGTTTCTTACATTAAAGCTGAAAGATACATTTGAGAGAAGATGAGATATAAATTTTAAAGTTTTATTTATACTCTTGATTCTCTAATTTGAAATTGCAGATAAACTTCTTTTTGTAAAATCATTGTCAGGTAGGGGTACATTTCATAGTTTATTGCGTATTCTACTCCATTTCTCTCTCTTCATTTCTATAGGAGTAACACCTATAAAGATATTCCTCTATCAATTTAACATATAACTTCTTGCTTCTTTCTACACAGACAAACAGGTCAGAATCTACAAACAAAACTAAATTGCCCAAATTCATATTAGAAATTGGAACATTCAAACCCAGTTGAGGAACGTTCTAACGTATTGTTAAATTCCAACAAAATATAGAAAGCAAAATCACTCCGGTATATTTCATCAAAGGTTAAATTCTATGCCTATAGCTTGAATAAATGTAACACTTTATATCACACTATATATGTGTTAATTAGCTTGCCATTGCAATTATGTTTGTTCTGTTTTGTCAACAACTGTGAAAGTGTTAATTATCACTGTACTTTCTGCACTTCATTTCCCTCTTTTATCAATATTTACTACATTTCTAATATCCTACAATATATGTATAGATGCTGCTGTTTTGGAAAAAAATATATTTTTATATCTGTATAAACTAAATTTAGTTCACAGAAAAACACTACATTATATTTGTTTGTCAAAGTATAAGCAACCCTCTGTCAATTATTCTTTCAAACTCAATGGAACGTTGGAGAGAAGTTGTATATAGCAGGTTATATATCTGTCTTATTGTCTATCACACTAGAAGTCCCTGAAAACTATACAGAAAGACAAGGAACAAAGTCAGGAACACAGGGAGGGAAATAGGAAGGGAGGGAGGGCCTAGATAAGGCCAGGATCTGCAGAAAACAAGAATTCACCCCTCTCTGAGCAGCTTAGAATATTGATAGCTTGGTTCTAAGCCCTACAGGTCATGTGATCCATCATGGAGCCAGCCCTATGCATCCTAGTCCTCCATACTTAAAAACATAGGGCCAAATTGAAGAAGGTTGTGATACATAAATTTGCTTTGTTGCAGTTCAATCTTCCTTCCTTCCTTCCTTCCTTCCTTCTTTTGTCCTTTTTTCTTCTAACCCCACCCATATTTAGTCAGAATTGCTTTAGGACAGTGTCTTTCTCTTAGAAATGTGATACAAAGTATGGTTTAATGGGTTCAGTGGAAATTTAAGCAATAAAACCACTGGTGCTATGTTACAAAGCTAGTTTATAATGGTTTCCCACTGGAGTTTTAAAAATTACTTTTATAGTTTTTTGGCATAGAATGCAAGCACCTGGGAACTTATAGAATATTTATGCAATACCAGTATGTATTATTAAGCCCCTTGTAATAGTAGTTATAGTGTTTTCAACATCACCCAGCATGTATCATGGAGAACAGAGAAAGAATATTACAAAAAGGTTATTTTCATTATTGAGGAAATAACACCACATTAGTACTTTTACAGCTAATTAGGAAATTTATTATTTTTTTAAAAAAAATACTATTATATGTTTCTTTACACTCAATCACACAATTTGGAATTTGGCTATATATTTTTTCCTGTCACATAAATTTTCTACTTGAAGAGGGTGCTTACTGAATAGATACTTTTCATAAAACTTTTCATTAGAATCACTTCTAATGGTTTTGATTATCAAAATACACTTTCAAATTAACACCAAAGATCCAAAGCTGGCTCATTTAAAAACATTACATTTTAAAATTACATTCTAGGGTAAAATACTTTTCAAACATAAAGAACAATTATTATTTATTCAGTGCTTCAATCTTTACATTAGACACATCAAGGTGTACCTGCATCTCCACCTGTAGTTTCTGGTGTATCATAGATGTCTCATCTTTATTATCTTCCTCAACATTTTGCAACAGGTTCTACACTGATGAGATACTTTTGCGTAAACTGCAAACAAGTGGTCTTCCAGATCAGGGGTCTCCAACCTTGGCAACTTTAAGACTTGTGGACTTCAACTCCCAGTGAAGCTGGCTGAGGAACTCTGGGAGTTGAACTCCATAAGTCTTAAAGTTGCCAAGGTTGGAGACCCCTGTTCCAGATGACTTCCTTCCCTCATTCTTTTGTCATCAATCCAAATTGTATTGTTAGGGGATTGCTGAGAACTCAAACACATTTATGCATAATCTGCAGCATGTTATATAACAGATCATAATGTGATTTATCTGTATATATCTACACAATCTGTAAGAACTTTGAAAACAAGATAATACTTATTAAAAGTCAACATGGATTTTGCCAAGAATTGTCTGTCCAAACCAATTTATCTCTTCTTTTTATTATATATTTTCTTTAGTAGATTATGAAAATGCCTAAACTTAATAAATCTTAGTTTCAACAAATAATTTGATTAAACAGCCCATGAAAATCTGATCTGGAAGTTAGTGATATGAGAGTTGGATGATATAACAAATGGATGCATAATTGGGTCAAAAATCTACTTAAACAATGCTGATCAATGATTCCTTGTGACAGTAGAAGAAAATATTAGATATGTAAGGCTTCAGGCTTGTAGTCTTCAGTGTTTTTATTACTGGTTTGGATAAAGAAATGGGATAAATCATATATCTGAAGCAGAATACAATTTAACACATTCTTAGATAAGAAAAAATGCAGATAACAAAAACTTCAAAAACAAAAACAAAATACATTACAGGCCCATTTCACTTGAAACAGGCATTTGTGAAAGACATCTTGAAACAATTATTAATGACATGAGATAGTATGAGGAGTTCCATCTTGGGTAGGGAGTTTGCCTCCAATGTCTCTTCCAGTCCTATGACTCTATAGTAAACTGAATGCAAGTCAATAAAGAATTGTGGATACAAAAAGGGCAATTGCAATTTTGGCAGCATCAATAACAGTTTAGTCTCCAATTGCTATAAAATAATGCCTCCATTTTATTTTGCATTGGCCAGATTCCACTTTAATACACTTTAAAGAGGATTAAGGCAAACTGCAACAAATTCAAAGAAAGGCAATTAGGATGATTGAAATAATAGAAACAAAATCCTGTTAAAAGAGTTTGAAGGAAAAATAATCTCCCTGAGAAGATCATGAGGAAATATCTACACAATAGTAAATGTGATCTCTGCACAATGGTAAATGTTTCTCTGAGAAAGAGGGTTTGTACCTCTTCCTCAAATGGCCATTTTTGGATTCAGACCATCTGGACAATTTTTGCCCATCCTTCTATTTTTTTTAAAAAGTAGAAAATTGATTGTCTGGATGCTTTCCAGACAGGATCCAGATTAGTATATAGCAGTGGTTCCCAAACTTTTTCAGTCCACCACTCCCTTGGTGCTACAAACTCATCCTCGGTGTCCCCAGCCAGGGGTGGGATTCAAATTTCTGTGGACATGGCCTAATTTGAGGGTGTGGCTTTTGATCATGTGACTGGGTGAGCATGGCTTATTGGTCATGTGACTGAGTGGGCATGGCTAGGTGATTGGCAAACCAAATACAAGTGGTCCTCACTTAATGGCCGGTTGTTTAGCAAGTCTTCTAATTTATGACTGGCTTCCCCAGAGCTACTTGACCTGTTTTTGGAGTTTTGACAGCCATGCACACACATACACACACTCTCCCTTCTAACCCTGCTGGAACAGGTCATTGGACTAGAGTGGGCAAAGCATCTCTGATTAGATTCTAGTAGTGAATAAAATCTAATCAGAGATGCTTTGCCAATTCTTGTTGATTTGTTTTATTTGTATTTCTTTATTTTATGTTGCTGAATTGCATTGACATGTGTGTCCCTTCTTGTGCACAGCCCAGAAGCTTCTGTGATTCTTTGCAGCAAAAATTACCAACCTCTGGCTTTACTCTACTTTTCAAACGTGTCGCCACTGCTGTGAAGGGACAGAAAGAAAAAGAAATAAAGGAGGGAGGGAGGGAGGAGAAAGATAATGAGATATCTATTCTAGTCCAATCACCTGCTCCAGCAGGGTTAGAAGGGAATGTGTGTGTGTTCTCCTTGTAATTTACCAGTACATTTTGGTTTTGCCTTCTTCAGAATTGGCACTGTAATACATTGGGGAAAAGTAATTTTTTAGGATGGAGATCTGGTCCAATGGCCTCATTTCAATCTGATGCATCAGGTCTCTTTCTCTCTCTCTCCCTCCCTCCCTCCCTCCGTCCCTCCCTCCGTCCCTCCTACACTGGCTTTGCTCTACTTTCCCGATGTGCCTGTGGGGCCGGTGCCTCGAACATGGATGGATGGATGGATGGATGGATGGATGGATGGATGGATGGATGGATGGATGGATACAGAGAGACAGAGAGACAGAGGTAGGTAGGTAGGTAGATATATTGGTAGATAGGTAGGTAGGTAGGCAGAAAGGCAGGCAGGCAGATAGACAGGCAGAACTTTTGGATGAATGTATGGATAGGTAGGTAGGTAGGTAAGTAGGTAGGCAGGCAGGCAGGCAAGCAAGCAGGCAGGAAGACAGACAGACAGACCTTTTGGATGGTTGATTGATTGATTGATAGATAGATAGATAGATAGATAGATAGATAGATAGATAGATAGATAGATAGATAGATAGATAGATAGATAGATAGATAGATACTCAGGCAGGCAGGCAGGCAGGCAGGGATGGATAGATGGATGGATGGATGGATGGATGGATGGATGGATGGATGGATAGATAGATAGATAGATAGATAGATAGATAGATAGATAGATAGATAGATAGATAGACAGACAGACAGACAGACAGACAGACAGACAGACAGACAGACAGAGATAGACAGACAGACAGAATGTGACAGTGGCGGCACTTTGGGAAAGTAGAACAAAGCCAGAGTGGGAATTGAAGTCCACACAAGTTGCCAAGGTTGAGAAACACGGGCTGAATATATCAACCCAGGCATTCTGGTTTAGAGTTTAGCATGCTGTTTTATTCCGGCTTAGTCAATAAACCATAGCTAAGATCTTCCTGCTCCTTAATGCAGCAGAACACAGCAAACTCCAAGACCAATAAACACAGACTAAGACTCCCAACCAATCAGGATGAAGAAAAATCCATTCTGGCACAGCAGTAGGCTAGCCCCAAATTTAAAACTGAAACCACTGTAAAAGTCTGACTCACAGACGAACACAATACAGAAGCCTGATGATGGCAGATGAGATTCTGCCGAAACGTTGCTACAACTTTAAAAGCACAACTACAATGACGTGGGAAAATACCTGAACAAAGCTGAATACCATACATGTAAGTACCCGCAAAAACTTAAGAATATATATGTATGTATGTATGTATGTATGTATGTATGTATGTATGTATGTATGTATATGTATGGGTCTTTGGTTATTCGGGTTTTCTCTCGCGTAAGATTGGAAGTATCTAGGCAACGTTTCGATGAAATCTCATTCATCATCTTCAGGCTTGTGTCTTCTGCTCTGTGCTTCTCAGAGTAATGTGAGCTTGCAGCTGCTTCTTCCTTTTAACTGCTAGTGGGGGTGTGACTTGATTGGGTGGGGGCTTGGCTGTGTTCTGATTGGGTGGGGGTGTGTTCTCATTGGTTGGGGTTTGGCTGTGTTCTGATTGGTTGGGAGGTTGGCCGTGTTCTGATTGGCTGGAGGTGTGTTCTGTTCAGGTGGGGGCTTGGTTGTGCCCAGGTTAGTCTGCAGAAGGACTGCCGCTCTTGGTGATTAATTGGGGGAGGGGGAGGGGAGAAAGTGGGAGCTCCTTTCAGATCCTGGGTGGAGGATTGAGAGGCTCAGATCTGCAGCCGAGGAAAAGCTGGGGGGGTGCTCTTCCAGCGTCACCTGGAGACAGGCAAGGAAAGGTGTTCCTGGGGCACTTCACTTTGCTGCCAAACTCAGCCACAGCCAGTGATTATTTGGGGGGGTGGGGGGGGATAGATAAAGCATCTCTTGCATTACCAGGGCAGGAAAGGAGGAGAAACAAAGTTCACTCTTTCACTGAGACCTACAAAACACCAATCTACAGCATTCCAGTTGTTCTTTGAAATCATCAAACGCTCCCACTTGCAGTTCCCTTGCCTTGTTGAGGTAATTCCCCGTTAGGAGAATGAGCGCATACAGGGAGACGTATTTGAGAGAAGTGTTTGAATAATACACACAGCACACAGATACACTGTACAGTAAATGTAGGTGTTTTTTTTTACTTTCAATAAAGGTTTAAGCAAAGTTAAAAATAGGCAGTCCAAAGTCGTTCACAGGTAAGATCAGTCAGTTTTCATCCAGGGATAATCCAATAACAAAGTCCAGTGTCAAAAACAGTTCGGTATCAGACTTACATCAAATTTAATAATATCAGTCAATTAGAAAGAACAGCAATACTCTCCAACAGAAGGAAACAGAGACTCACTGAGACTTCTCCTGAGACTAAGACTAGACAACCCACATTTCTGGCTCCATCTTATGGTCGTTTGAGAAACCACACCCAATTACACTTTTATGATTCTCTTAAAGAGACAGTATTAAAATGTCTATCCTGGATTATATATTTCCAACTCAAATAGCTGTTAGGTGACTTACATTCCTAACATTCTCCCCTTTTGGGTAGGACAATATATACAACCTTACATTCTAAGTCCATAATCTTCACAGCAAGCCTTATGCTTTATAGAGCCTTGGGCCTTTGTAAAATGATCTGTTATATTGTTTTCTGATATACAGTATTCAGCTTAATTATTTTACTTTGAACACATTGTCTCACATTTAAATATCTTAAATCTGTGTGTTTCGTTCTTGTCTTAACAGCAATATTTGAAGCCATCTGTATTGCTGATTGGTTATCTTCATAAATAACAATAGAATCTGTTACATCAATTCCCATGTCAATTAGTAATTGTTTATACAAAATTAAATCTGTACATAGTAAAGACAAACATGAGAATTCAGCCTCCATTGTTGACAAACGTTTCTGTCTAATAGATCTCCATCCAATCAATGCCTTTGCCAATTATACTACAGTACCCGATGTAGATTTTCATGTATTTATGTCTGTAGCAAAACCTGCATCAGCATATGCAGTTAAATGCAGTTCATCTTGAGGCTCCAAATACAATGCATAATGCATTGTTTGTTTCAGGTATCTTAACACACGTTTAGCAGCTTGCCAGTGCCTTTCAGTTGGCTCAGCATTAAATCTCGCTAATTGATTAACACTATATGCAATATCTGGCCTTGACCAATTACTGAGATAAAATAAACTACCAATCAAGGACTGATAAATGTTCTTATCAAAAATAGGACTTTGAACATCACTATGGCTAAACTCCTGGCTCATTGGTGTTTTAGCCAGCTTACAAAGTTCCATTTTAAAACTTTTTAGTAATTGGTTAATTTTATCTGCCTGTGAGATCTTGTATCCTCCCCTAGTTTTATCTATCTTTAAACCAAGATATTGTTTGATTTCTCCTAACTGTTTTATCTTAAATTTTTCTCTAACAGTGAGATTATTTTAGTAGCTTCTTGTTCAGTTTTGGTGATTAATGCTATGTCATCAGTAAACAATAGCAACAATGAAATTACACCATGACTTTCTCTTTTGAACAAACATGGATCAGCCATGCCAGCTACAAAACCTATCTTAGTTAATTCTTTAACTATACATTGGTTCCACTCATATCCTGATTGCTTCAAACCATACTCTTCTTCAATCTCCAGCAATCAGTTGTTTTATCATTTTTAAGACCTAAATATATAGTGTGTTGCAATGATGCATGCAGATATGCCATCTCTACATCCAAATGATTTACAATGTATTTTTTCTTAGCTGCCCACACTAATGCTGCCCTTAATGTAGTAGCCTTCAGACTAGGTGCAAACACCTCATCGTAGTCATTTGCTGTCTGATTGAACCCTTGTGCTACTAACCTGGCTTTATGGGTAACAGTCCCATCTACACCTGTCTTCAGTTTATATATCCATTTACTTCCTATAGCATGTTTACCTGGTGGTAACTTAACATTTTTGTGTACCTACAGTTTTTTTAATGATTCCAGTTCCTTATCCATTGCTACCTGCCAAGCAGCCTGATCCTTAGCAGGATACAGTTTTAGTTTACGATAATTACTTGGAACTGTATTCACCTGGCATACAACACTAGCCTGATATCTATCAGGTGGTCGTGTTACTTGGGTTGAACGTCATGGTAATAGAGGGCTTACTGGTGGACTCACGTGTGCCACCTGCTCCTGTGCCTGTTCTCCTACTTCCTCCTGTTCTTCCTCTTTAATGGCTATTTGTGGTTTACTGATTTTATCTTTAGGGACTATTTGGATGTCAATAATAATATCATTGCTGGATTCCGGTTACAGTTTATCCCACCCAACGTGCTCAAGAAATTTTGCATTAGCACTACAATAAACATGAGCTGTGCCTGGATCCCAAAATCTAAACGATTATGGTTGGCCTCATAACCCACAAAAAATAACTTCTTAGCTCTATGTTGCCCTTTCAGTCTTACTTGTGAGGAATATGCTCCCATGCTGGAGCTCCAAATGCGTGTAGGTAACTTAAATTTGGTTTTCTGCCATGCCAACGAGTGAATGGCAATTCTCCAGTTGTTGTATTAACTACATTGTTTAAAACATGGTTACTAGACATTATAGCCTCACCCCACAGTGTTCCAGGTTAACCTGAATCAGATAACATAGTGCGAGCCATGGCTTGTAATGTTTGCCCTCGTCGTTCTATAAACGAGTTATGTTGTGGTCTGTAAGGTGCAGAACGTTTATGCTCAACACCAGCCAATTTCAACATAGTTTGGAATCTTTTGTTAACAAACTCAGTCCCATTATCAGTAACTAATGTAATTACTTTTCATTTTTCTCTCAGCAAACCTTAGCCAGTTAAAGAAATGTTGGAATGTTTCTGTTTTGTTTTTCATAAGATAGAAGAAACCGTATCGTGAGTAATGGTCCATAATACTCAAAATATAACAGGCACCTCCTAAACTTGTTTTTTTAGGACCAATTATGTCAACAAACACAACCTCTAAAGGTTCTTTGGTCTTAAACCCATTTAGTCTGTTTGCAGGAGTAACCTTACTTTTCTCCTGGCTACAAGCATTACAGTTTAAATACTTGCTACAGGGTTTCAATTTTACTCCCTCTGACAATTCAACAGTTTGTTTGAGCATTTTGAAATTAATGTGCCCCAAACGTCTATGCAATAAATGTATACATTCATCATGTGACTTAACATTGTTATAAACTGAGTTAGCCATCTTCAACTGGTCATCATGTATCACATATAAATCATTCTCTAAATTAGAAGTAACACTTTTACCCCTTTTCTCTATTATACAGTTATCTCCCCTAAAGGTTACTACATAACCAAGATTAACTAAAGCCCTTACTGATAGCAAATTAAATTTTAGTTTAGGTACATATAATATAGTTAAATGTTCGTTTATACAAGAACAATATGCAGTACCTTCACCTGATGCTTTAATCTTCCATCCATTTGCCAATGATACATGTTGTTTACTCGTGGACATCTTTACAAACCTTTTTCTATCTTTAGTAATGCACTGCGATGCTCCACTATCAACAACCCACAAATCATGGTTTACAGTTGAATTGCTAGACATAGCTAAACTAACATTCTTCTTAGTCTTCTGGTGATTACCAGTATTCTGTCTTTTTTCTTTCTTACAGAATCTAGCTATATGTCCCCTAGCCCCACAAGAAAAACATTTCCTAACAGTATAGGCAGTTGATGACAAATCCTCTTCTTGTGGTTGTTCCTTCCTCAGTTGGTCTCTATCCAGCCGTCTTCTTGCTTCTTCTAACAACCTTCCAGTTATGTCAGTCAATGTCAGTTTATCTCTGGGCAGGACTTCCAGTGAAGATACATAATCATCATAACTTTCATCCAATGAGGAAAGAATGATGTAAACTTGATGCAGCTCTGAAAATATCAGTTCTTTTTCATGTAGCTCTTGAAAAGTTCTTTTCATGAAGTTCAAATGAGCTAACATATCTCCACCTTTCAGAAGACGTGCTCTAAACAGTTTACGTGTAAGATGTATGTGTGCACCTACACTACACGAACATAAATCCTCTTCAAATTCTCCCAACACCTAGCAGCAGACTCTTTTCCACGAATATGGACTAGCTGCTGGTCACTCAGTGTTAGTCCAATTATACAAAGAGCTCATTTATTGTTCTGTTTAAAGTCAGCAATCTTCTTGGCATCATCCTCATTAGCTGGATCCCAAGCATTTACATCTGGTGGGTCTTGAACTACATTCCATAAACCTTCTCTACTCAGAAGTAGACTGCACTTCATAGACCAGGAAACATAGTTTGTTCTATCCAACCAGGTTATCAGTGATAGACTTGTTGAAGTGACTTGTGCCATCTTTACCAGGATAGTAACCCACAATTAAACAGTAAACAGCTGTCTGTATACAGTACTGTGTATTCACACCAACTCTCAGTTATCTGAGCCTGGTACTGCCTGGGCCCATAACCAGTGTTGAGGTAATTCCCCATTAGGAGAATGAGTGCATACAGGGAGACATATTTGAGAGAAGTATTTGAATAATACACACACAGCACACAGATACACTGTACGGTAAATGTAGGTTTTTTACTTTCAATAAAGGTTTAAGCAAAGTTCAAAATAGGCAGTCCAAAGTCATTCACAGGTAAGATCAGTCAGTTTTCATCCAGGGATAATCCAATAACAAAGTCCAGTGTCAAAAACAGTTCAGTATCAGACTTACATCAAATCCAGTAATATCAGTCAATTAGAAAAAACGGCAATACTCTCCAACAGAAGGAAACAGAGACTCACTGAGACTTCTTCTGAGACTAAGACTAGACAACCCACGTTTCTGGCTCCATCTTATGGTCGTTTGAGAAACCATACCCAATTACACTTTTATGATTCTCTTAAAGAGACAGTATTAAAATGTCTATCCTGGATTATATATTTCCAACCCAAATAGCTGTTAGGTGACTTATGTTCCTAACATGCCTCCCGGCTCAGGTCCCTGAGATACACACTCCCACACACGGTGGCGGCGGCAACAGCAATCCCCTCCCCCAGTGCACACTGTCAGGTCTCCCCATTAGTTTTCTAGCTTTGAATTGCTCCCGGCTCTCTCTCTCTCCTCCCCTCCGCCCACATGCAGGCAGGAAAGGAAAGGAAAGGAAGACAGAGCCATGCACAGCTCTCCCCTTTTCCAGCCCTTGTTGCCTCTCCCAACATCGAAGCCTCAGAAACACAGGCAAAGCCACCACAGCGGTAGCGCCCTGAGTTGCTTGCTTCTCCACTACTGCCTCCTCCTCCTCCTCCTCCAGCACCACTTCCTTCTCTGGGTAGGGCAATTCTTAACTAACCGAGCATGCTAAGACAATTGAGGATGCTACCACTGCGGTGGGCTTTGCCTGTGTTTCCAAGGCTTCGATGTTGGGAGAAGCAGCAAGGGCTGGAAAAGGGGAGAGCTGTGCACAGGTCCATCTCCCTTTCTTTTCCTGCCTGCACATGGGCGAGAGGGGAGGAAAGAGAGAGAGCCAGGAGAAATTCAAAGCTAGAGAACTAATGGGGAAGAGCTGACAGCGGGTGCTGGAGGAGGAGACTGCTGTTGCCGCCACCGCCGGGTATAGGAGCTGATTGGCACGTGCATCTCAGGGGCCTGACTCCGGGGTCCCTCGGAGAGCCAGGAGGCGCAAGAACTACGTGGCCCAGATTAATTGCTTTTGGGGGCCATTTCTTCTGCAGCCCACCAAAAATTTTCCACGGCCCACCAGTGGGCCATGGCCCACTGGTTGGCAAACGCTGGGCTAGTTGACCAGATACTCTACACTGGTTTAAAATCCTCCTACCAGATGGAGGAATTAGAAGATGACTGTCTCTTAAGGACAAAGGACAAAACTTGTAACAGCTGGATTGTGTCTGAAGCAATCACCCACTTGCTAAGATCTGAGCATCTGTAACCTGTCTTGAATGGCGATAAACCATTAGAAGTAGGATAATTGGACACAAGTCTACTGGCACTTATTTCATAATAGCAGAACATCGCTATGAAAAGAAAGACCTTTGTATTTTAAAAGACAAAAAGCATATCCTAGTTCTATTAAAAGTTTAGAAAATGATGCATTATAACCCAAAAACTTAACTTTAAAATAAATAGAAAGACAGATATATAAATAAAAGACCCCTGTGCCTGTGGAAGAATAAAAGCACTGTTCCAGCATTGTATTGTCTCCAAAAGTTTTCAAAACTCTTTTGCTCCAAATTAAACTTCATTTCCCAAAGAGTTCAGGACTGTCCCTCCTTCTTATTCTCTCATAATCTCTCTCTGTTGATAATTGGATTTGGTCTTTTTAAAAAATTCTAGTCATGTTCAATTCTGAGAGATCACCTGGACAAGTTTCTTGGCAAGGTTTTTTTTCAGAAGTGGTTTGCTATTACCTTCTTTCTAGGGCTGACTCACAATCAAGGTCATTGACCTGACTCATCAAATCAAACTTTATTGTCAATGCACAACATGTGTACAATGAAATTGAAATGCAGCCCCCCCCCAAAAAAAACCAACACAAAATACATCTCAATAACTCGATAAATGAAAGAAATAAAATCCCTAAGCCCAAAATAAGTAATAACTAACACTCATTCCCATATACCTATATGTATGTAACATTATATTATATTACATTGGTATGAACATGTTACAGATTGCCCTGGCCCTGCAAATCTAGCATATTAAACCTAATTGTGGTGTTATGTTGCGTTCAGAAGTCTGACAGCCCACGGGAAAAAGCTTTTTTTTTCAACCTATTTGTTCGGCTGGCTATGCTTCTATATCTCCTGCCTCATGGTAGGAGAGTAAAGAAGTGCTGACCAGAGTGTGAATCATCCCTGAGGATTTTCCTCACTCTACTCTGGTTTACTCATGGTTTCTACTCATGGTTTACTCATGGTTTCTACTCTGATGCCTTAACCACTACATTAAACTGACTCTTAGATTTGATCCTAAAATGTGTTTAAAAAATAAAATTGCAGCTGATATCTGAAATAATACCACTTGAGTGTGATTTCAGAGAAAATCACATTGTTTTTGTTTTTAAAAGGATTGCTGTTCAAAAGGTAAAATTCAAGAGATAAGGCTTATTCTAAATGCAAACCCAACAACAATGAATTCAACAATTTAGGCTTGAAGAGTTGTATAGTTTGAATTAAGACATTAGACTATACTGGTTTGGCCAGGTATGAACATATAAAGTAATGTACATTATTATATGCTGCTCCATATAAGCATGTTCCAGTTCCAAGTTATCAGAACAACTCTTCAGTTGCTATCCGGTTTCTCATATTAATGTTTTTACAGAAAAATATAGATATATTTCTGGGGCAAAAAAGGAGTGAGATTAATCCTCTTAATTATAACTAAACTTTAGATGGTTTCACTGTGGATTGTATAGCAAATATGCTATTGATATGTTAATATTTTTATATTGGAAGAAGGAGGAGATTGGGGATGGGGAGGAGGAGGAGGAGGAGGAGGAGGAGGAGGAGGAGGAGGAGGAGGAGGAGGAGGAGGAGGAGGGAGGAGGAGGAGGAGGAAGAAGAAGAAGAAGAAGAAGAAGAAGAAGAAGAAGAAGAAGAAGAAGAAGAAGAAGAAGAAGAAGAAGAAGAAGAAGAAGAAGAAGAAGAAGAAGAAGAAGAAGAAGAAGAAGAAGAAGAAGAAGAAGAAGAAGAAGAAGAAGAAGAAGAAGAAGAAGAAGAAGAAGAAGAAGAAGAAGAAGAAGAAGAAGAAGAAGAAGAAAGTCCCAAGACTCTGCTGCAAGTGATTGAATTCCAATAGTAGATTGTAGGGAATATAAATAAGAAACTTTCATATCCCCAAGTCACTGGTCTAAGCTAAACTGAAATGTTGACTCATTAGAAGACAAGATAAGAGATTTTGTTCTGCACATGAAAACTTTGTTTTCTTTGTTTCTTCTGAGAGAAGTGTGCATTGAATGCCACAGTTGCACAGAATGCACAGCTATGCTGTCACCAAATTCCCTGAGAGTAAGTAAAATGACAGTGATTTTCATACTCAATGGACAAAAGGCAATTGTTTTCTCATCATCCAGCACCTGTTGTCTAATATGATTCCCTCAAGGAACAATTTTACTTTTTCATGCTCATTTCATTTCCTACCATATGTTTGAACTTGTGACCATATTCATGGTATTAGTTAACCCAGAGATGCCCTGATATTGGTCAATTGCTTAACAGAATCAACGCCTTTCCTAAACTGTCTTTCTGAGACTAGATAATGCAGAGAAGGTTATGAGGTTCTGTGTGCAATGTAGTCCCCAGTTATACAAATATTTAAAAAGGGAAATTTCATATCTAAATCAAGATCAGGTATATGAGTTTTCACTTGTAATTCTTTTATTTACCCAATCTTTGTTACATCTCACCTGAATATGGGTATTGAGACTATCCAGTACATGTGACAAATTAAGTCTGATTCATAAACTATGCAATTTTGAAAGCAAACTGTAAATTGGACATTGAGATGGATGGTATATAAATGTAATAAATAAATAGTTCCCACCTATGCTGTCCAATTGACTTTCTGTATTGACTTCCTTGTTGACTTTCTGGGGAGACTGGCAGGGAAGATTGCAAGTCGTGATCACATGATTGGCTATTGGTCATCAGTGAGAACAGGTTGCCACGTATCCAGATCACAATCATGTGACTATGTGCATGTTTGTGTGTGTATGTGTGCATTGTTTTTCTACAGTCAGAAGTGCTGTACAGGCTATAAAGCACCCTTTCTGAGGCTTTCATAATTTTGAATGGTTATTAAGTAATTATCATTAAGCAAGGGTTACCAGTATACATTTAATGCCATTTTTTTAGTTAGCTCCTTTCTCTCAGTCACTTACAAAATATGCATATTGTACAATTGTTCATATCCTGTTTTTTGTCACAGGTTCTATACTAAGTATAAGAAATGACAGCTTTCCAGTGTGTATTTTTACTATTGCTTCTAAATTGAAAAACAGATGGAGCCACTCAAAAAATAATAGGAGACAGATAATATTTAATTCTTTCCAATTTCTTATTTAATGGCTCCAAGTCATATTTTCCCTTAAATTATTTTTCTTTAAAAGGTAGAGAATGGGGAAAGCTGTATGTTATTATTATTATTTTTTGGTGGAACATCAAAAGGAACATTAAAAAGACAATTCTGAGTATACAATTACTCTCTGAAGTCTGTGCCTGTCCTGTTGGGTTGCAGAACCAAACCAGACAGTTATAGAGGTGCAGATGACAGACTCAATAAATCTTCTGTAGAACTGTATCAGCAGCTCTTTGGGCAGTTTGAGCTTTGTAAGTTGGCACAGAAAGAACATTCTTTGTTGTGCTTTTTTGATGACGTTTTTGATGTTAGGTGTCCATTTTAGGTCATGTGATATGATAGAACCTAGAAATTTGAAGGTCTCTACTGTTGGTACTGTGTTGTCTAATATTGTAAGAGGTGGTAGTATGGGAGGGTTTTTCCTAAAGTCTACCACCATTTCTATGGTTTTGAGTGTGATCAGTTCCAGATTGTTCCGGTTACATCACGAGGCAAGTTGTACAACTTCCCATCTGTTTGTGGATTTATCATTGTCTTGAATGAGACCAATCACTATTGTATCATCTGCAACCTTCAGTATTTTAAAAGATAGATTGTTTGAGATGCAGTCATTGGTATATAGGGAGAAGAAAAGTGGAGAAAGCACACAGCCTTGGGGTGGGGAGGGCCTGTGCTAATCGTACAGCTATCAGATGTGCTTCACCTGCTGCTTCCTGTCTGTTAGGAAGCTTATGATCCACTTACAAGTGTGTTCAGGTACCGCTACTGGTGTAGTTTATTTAGAAGAATGTCTGGAATGATGGTATTGAATGCTGAATTGAAGTCTACAAAGAGGACCCCTGCATAAGTATTTGAAGGTATTATTGGTTAGGAAGCAGGTATTTCACTCTGAGAAGTTTCCAACTGGTTGTTCACATTATAATCTTTTGAATTGAAACTGTTTGGAAAGCAACTCTTCTGTAGGAATAGCTGAAGTGTCAGATTACAACATGACCAGAGTAGACTTTTAGAAAGGAGGATAAAATTGTTTGGGAATTGTCTGTTTAGTGTCTACTATACATTTAGTGTCTTTGCTTTTTCACTTCCAAACATGGTACAAAATCATACCTCACTGTCTTAGATAGTTATCATTCAAGATTGGTAACACAATTTCAGAGAACTCTGAGGGCATCACAAAAATGTCATATAGCCCCAATCACATGTTGTAGATTGCCCATTTCTAATTTCAGCAATGTAAATGTGAATGTGGGACTGTACAGGAAACAATGCTCAATTCTAAAAAGTTATTCTGTGAAGAAAATTAAGGCACTCAAGCATAAGGTTCTTCTCTTTGTATTTCACAATCTGAAACATCTGTCATTCATAGCTGGGTTCAGGAAAAGAAATCTCCATTTTCTCTGCTTATACAAGCTTTTCACTTGTAAATCTGCCAGTCCAAACAGACACTAGTTTCTATTAAAACTCCTTGAATAATAACTAATGATTACAGCTCTGCTTAAAGCAGTAGAGCTGTTCCAATAAAGTTATTGTTTAACTTTACATACACCTGCTGTACTAAAAAAAAATGGCATAATATGCCTATATATCTCAAGACGTAGGGTCATCCATAGTTTTAGGATAATGCAACTATCAGTTTCAGTCAGAATTTGGTTTTTACAAAGTTTCTGTTTACCTTTAAAGATGCCTGGAGAGAATTAAAGACTGATCATTTAAGGAGGAGACTTGTAGAGTTAACACAAGAAAAGGTATCAGTGTGAATTCACTATTTTTATTATATATTTTAATTTATTATATTTTAATTAGATTTTAATATAATATACAAAGAGAATACAAAAGCAAATATTAGGGAAATTAGGAAGGAAAAAGGGAAATAAATAGTGGGGGAAAGAAAGAGAAAAAGAAAAAAAGGCATTGACTTCCGACTCCTTAGGTGCAGTTGAATAAGGCATTAAGATCTACACTCAACTTTTTACTTTCTCATAATAATAGAAACTAGCCATTTCTGTAACAACAAATCTATCTAATTGGTAAAACCCAAGGTCAAAGTTGCATCTTTTTCCACATCAAGCACAAAGTCCAGAAGTGGTTTCCAAGTTGAAGTAAAGGTATTTGTATTTTTTTTCTTTAATCAGAGCAGTCAATTTAGCCATCTCTGCTAACTCCATCAGTCTTTGTAGCCATTCATCCATTGTGGTGATTGAGGTGACCTTTATTTCTGTGTGCAGAGTAGTCTTGCTGCCATCAGCATAATATGACATCAAAGTTCCAATTTTTTTCCAAGTCTTGTTCCATTAAAGTCAAAAGAAAAGTCTCTGGGTTTTTTTCTATATTCACTTTAAGAATTTTCCCATCTTAAGATATGAATTCTTCACATATTAAGATATGAATCCTACTCCAATATTTCTTTGCTTTATTACATGATAAAAAGTCTCTTCTTTACATTTACATTTCCAACATTCATTTGAGATACTTTTATACATTCTTGATAATTTATCTGGAGTTAAATACCAATGATACATCATCTTATATATTTTTTCTTTTAAATTAAAGCTTAATGTAAACTTTAAACCTTTATTCCACATATTCTCCCACTGTTCAAGCATATCCAAAGTTCCTTGGCCTCTGAATCATATAATGCTTTACTTGTTCATTTTCCAGATTTAAATTCAATAATACTTTTATAGACTTTAGCAGTAATATGTTCATCACTACCACACAATAAAGTATCCAATTCATTTTTAACAGAGTTAAACCCATGGTTTTTTTATCTAGTTTAAATCTTTCTTTCAGTTGTAAGTTTGTAAAGCAATGACATGATCTTCTAATTGGGTATAAATATCTTAAAAATCTCAAATAGAACATGACTGGTCACGTACTACTTCCTAGTGTAACCATTTTGTTATTTAGCAGTAAGAATTTGATGTGTCAAAACAAACATAAAAGAAGAGTGAACACAGCACCAATACAGTATTTAAGACTACATGATCAAACATAATAAGTTTTGATAAGAATGGTGGGGTGCTGAAGAAATATTGGTTGAATACAGAAATAAATAGGCCAGAATTGCTTTTCAAAGTGAGAAGAGTAGCATATACATTTATAAATAAATAACTATGAAAGAATTATGTTGAGGTATTTTGATTCATAGAGAATCAAAACATAGAGAAAGTGATTAAATATTGAATGAAACAATAAATATATATTTGAAGACTCAATAGAAATAGGAAGACTGTGAAAGTCAAAGCTGGATGAAGTCCTCAAAAAGGGAGAGCTGGCAATCTTAAATAACAAAAAGCAAGTTATGAAAAGTTTATGAACATGATATAATAAGTTGATAAAGTACAAAAACATATAACTGGTATTAATGGTGAAATGAATGGTGTAAATAGTAAATGAATGAATATCAATGAATAGTGTATACTTATATCAATAAATGTTGTAAACTAGATTTATTTTTAAAAATTCTTTATTGCCTCTTCTTTTGTTTATTCTTTTTTCTACAATTTGCAAAATTCTGCTTATTCCAAAAGAAAATGGTGGGTCATTTCAACAATTAAAAGCAGAAAATGATTTAGAATAGAATAGAATAACAGAATTGGAAGGGCTCTTGGAGGTCTTCTAGTCCAACGCCCTGCTCAGGCAGGAAACCCTATACCATTTGAGACAAATGGTTCTCCAATATCTTCTTTAAAACTTCCAATGTTGGAGAATTCACAAATTATGATGGCAAGTTGTTCCACTGGTTAATTGTTCTATCTGGAAATTTCTTCTTAGTTCTAGGTTGCTTCTCTCCTTGATTAGTTTCTATCCGTTGCTTCTTGTCCAGCCCTCAGGTACTGTGGAGAGTAGCTATCATGTCACCCCTAGTCCTTCTTTTCATTAAACTTGACAGCAACCATTCTTTATGTGTTTTAGCCTCCAGTCCCCTAACCATCTTTGTTGCTATTCTCTGCACTCTTTCTAGAGTCTCAACATCTATTTTACATTGTGGTGACCAAAATTGTATGCAGTATTCCAAGAATGGCCTTATCAAGGCATTATAACGTGGTATTAACACTTGACATGATCTTGATTCTATCCCCCTGTTTATGCAGCTAGAACTGTGTTGGCTTTTTTGGCAGTTGCAGCACACTTCTGGCTCATGTTTAAATGATTGTCCACTAGGATTCCAAGATTCCTCTCATGGTTGCTGCGATTGAGCAAAGAACCACATATACAGTACCTGTGCATTTTGTTTCTCTTGCTTAAATGTACAGCCTTACTTTTTTCACTATTGAATTTCATTTTGTTAGAGAGTGCCCAATGTTCAAGTCTGTCAAGATCCTTATGAATCTTAAGGCTATCTTCTGGAGTGTTGGCTATTCCTGACAGCTGCAAATTTAATGAGTTTCCCATCTATCCTCTTATACAAATCATTGATGAAGATGTTAAAGAGTACTGGGTCTAAAACAGAGTCTCGGGGTACCCCACTGCATACTTCCCTCCATGTGGATACAGTTCCATTGAGGACTACTCATTGAATGTGGTTGGTCAGCCAGTTACAAATCCATCTGATGATGATGTTGTCTAACTTTAACCCTAACCTTATGCTACCAGGCTTGAAATTTTGGACCTGGACAATCTACAACTATGCCGCCTATGGTCTGATCTAAGCTTAGTACACAAAATTGTCTGCTACAACATCCTACCAGTCAATGGCTACTTCAGCTTCAACCACAATAATACATGGATAGATAGATACAAACTCAAAGTAAATTGTTCGAACTTGATTGCAGAAAATACTACTTCAGCAACAGAGTGGTCAATGCCTGGAACTCACTACTTGACTCTATTGTTGCATCCTCAAACCCCAAATTTTTTTACCTTAAACTGTCTACCATGGACTTCACTCCATTCCTAAGAGGTCTATAAGTGGGCATGAATAAGCGCACCAGCCTGCCTACCATCCTTGTCCTACTGTTCCCATTTATTCATTTATTCATACTCATTTATTATGTATATACTTATACCTGTTTATATTTATATGTTTATATGTTATGTTCATCTCATACTTGTTTTCTCATACATGCTTGACAAACAAAAAATAAATAAATAAATAAATAAATAAATAAATAAATAAATAAATAACTCACATTTTTCTATCTTGCCAAGCAGCAGATTGTGGTCTACTTTGCCAAATTCCTTGCTGAAATCCAAGTAAATTTGTTTCACTAGTGATATCTAATGTACTGGCATATGAGTGTTCAGAAAACCACTGAATGGCAGTGAAGCAGACAATCTGATGTAATCCAGCAGTTCTAATGCAATTTCTAAAACTTGAGTGCTGTTTCCTTTACAGAGTCACATCAAAAGTTTCCTGTACAGAAGTCTTGATACGAATAAAGCATCTCTTTGAGATTTCCCATTAGCCTTCTAGAAGTAGTAACAATGTACTAACCAGATTTTCAACTTCTATTATTTACATCAAGGAACACCAATTACCAAAAACAATGGATGGTTCACTCAACCTCTGCCAAGTATAAATTTATTTATTCATTTCTAAATAATATATAAATGCAATTTCTGGACATCCAACATTAATAAAAATGAGTGCTGCTGTTTCTCCTTCTTCTGTGACCATATATAAAAGTTGTGCCACATTTGGATATTTATTGAAAAAAATGCTGTAATATATATGGTATGGTATGGTATGGTATGGTATGGTATGGTATGGTATGGTATGGTATGGTAGAGATAGAGATAAAGATAGAGATAGAGATGATAGATATATATATGATAGATATCAGAAGTGGTAATCAGCAGTTTCTGACCAGTTCTGGAGAACTAGTGGTGGAAATTTTGAGTAGTTTGGAGAACCAGAAAATGATAATTGTGATAATTACATAGATTCAAATTTACTTTAATTAAATAATTTGAATAACATATTAAAGTAATTTTGAATCTACATAACATTTTCTTGTGTTCAACATTTTGTAGATTTACATATAAATGTGTACATGTACTATACATATTTCATTCAGTGCTTGAAATGTTTTATAAACATAAAAATACTCATCTAATAGTCATCTAATCAATTTATTCAATATGTTAATGAATACTTATCCAATTTAATACTAGACTCAACACTTTATTATAATGCTAATCCTTATGGTAACTAAATGTTGAATTATATTTACATGTGCACTGTAAATATTACATTAAACAGACTAATTTACATGTATATGTAATTTAACATTACACATGTAAATCATTTACAATGAAAATCATTTATTTAGCATTTCACCAATTCAAAATTTTGACACAGTGGCAACATCTGTAGCCTGAAGTCTTGGGTTATATTGACGTAAATGAGATTTATGCATTCTTTTGAGTTTTACTTTTTTAAACAAAACTTGCATTTTTATGACACTCATCAACCAAGAGAATGAGAGACAGAGAGAGAAACAGCATGTGTCTGTTCTGACATCAATTTTCTTTTTAACTTCTGAAGAGTTTTAATATAGTTTCTCATGAATAATGAAACTAGTTTGTCAGATAATTGGAAACTACTGACTACTGACAGCTTTGTCTGGGAAGCAACTTGCAAATGCTATCATTAAAGAAGCCAGCATTGGACAAAAAGAGAAAAAAATGGAAAGAACAAATCTTTCAAGTTATGGTGAATTTCCATCAAACTAATGAATTTTCTGATTTTAGTTACTTCTATTTTGTTTAATAAGATAGTGTTTCACATTAAAATAAAAATATAACATTGGTTAATGAACAGTTCTTCCTTCATCAAGTTCAAATATAGAAAAAGTTTCAATCTCATTTTGAGTTGTTTTGATTTCATTTTAAAGAGAAGCTAGGAGATTTTATCCAAAAGGTAGACCTATGTTTTAAAAAGCCTGATTCACAACTGGGTGATAGATGATACATAATCCCATGTGGGGGGGGAAATAATTTTTAAAATATTGTTTAAAATATTTTATCTCTACCTATCAACTCTAAAATGAAAGAAATAATCAAAGATTAACATTAGACTATAATTGGAATTCTCACTACAAAATTCTCCTTGATTTATAAAGGGGAGTTCACTTTAAACTACCAACTCAGAGAACACCAAGGAGTCCTGAGGTTCAACCTAATAAATGAGAAATTGACCATATTTTGCATTATCTGACATCAATAAAGGGTCCCAAAGAAATCAAAAAAAGAAAGAAAAAGAATAGAAAATAACCAAAAACATGAAAAGAAATATAAAATGCTTCCAGTCTTGTTCTTATCACGTGTACACTCTAAAATGACACATAATTTCCTTTTCTTTAATCCATTCTTTATTATCATCAAAATCATGTCATACATATTATTTTTTATTCAAAAAGTGTTTAAAGTTTTTTTAGTCATTGATGAATGTCAATAATTACCTTTCTCTAATCAAAGTCATTTTGGCTACATCAGCAAGTTTTGTCAATTTCACCAACCATTCATCCATGGTGGATAGTGTCAGATTTTTCCATCTGTGTGCATAAAATAATTGCACTGCAGCAATTATATACTGAAATAATCTTCCATGACTCTTTTCTAACTTTGTTTCCATCAGTCCCAATAGGAAAACCTCTGGCTTCAACTGATTGTTTTTATTATTACCTTTATTGTCAGAGTACGACATGTGTACAATGAGATTGGCTGAGCCTCCCTTCATGCATACACACACACACACACAACTCACAGTGAGGACAGAAGTAGGGGGCATGCATAAGTGCACCAACGTGCCTACCGTCCCTGTCCTATTCTTTCTTTTATATATATTTTTTATTTTTTTATATGTATCCATGTATTCATAACTATGTTTTTACTTATACCTATTATCCTGTAAGCAATTGACAAATACAATAAATAAATAAATAAATAAATAAATACATACATACATACATAAATACATAAATAAATAAATAAATAAATAAATAAATAAATAAATAAATAAAAATAAAGTCCCTAACCCAGTCCCAATCTTATTACCCTATGTGACCTTGTTGCACAACACGCCAGCCCCACAAGTCTGTCATACTATGTTGACATGAAGTTATTTTACATTGAGAAGTCTGACAGCTCACAGGTAGAAACTGTTCTTCAGCCTGTTGGCGTGGCTGGCTATGCTTCTATATCTCCTATCCAATGGTAGGAGAGTGAAGAAGTGCTGACCGGGGTGTGAATTGTCCCTGAGAATTTTCTTCACTTTTCTAAGGCAATGAGCCCTCGTGATGTCATCTAGTGGTATCAGGGAACATCCCACGATGTTTTGTGCTGGGCTCACCACCCTCTGTAATGTCTTTCTATCCATGGCTGTCAAGCCAGGATACCACACTGTAAAGCAATATGTGAGGAGGCTTTCTACTGTGGACCAGTAAAAGAAGGTCATCAGTCATTGTTCCACTTTATTCTTTCGCAAGATCATAAGGAAATGGAGTCTCTATTGGGCCTTTCGGGCCACCTAGGGTTGTGTTGATTTTCCAGGTGAGACCTTCACTAAGGTAGACTCCCAGGAATTTAAAAGAGGAAATTCTCTCCACACAGCCCCCCTCAATGTAAAGTCAGGCAGGTTTCTCTCTCTTCTTCCAGAAGTCTAACATCATCTCCTTTGTCTTGCTGGTGTTTAGGTGCAGGTTGTTTTCTAGGCACCATGAGAATAATTTTTGAACCTCCCCCCATATGCTGTTTTGTGTCCAGCTATAATTAGACCCAATATGGTAGTATCATCTGTGAACTTAATTATCACAGTGGATGGGTCAGAGTATTTAAGTCCTCTGTATCAATATTTGTATCTGAATACATGTTGTTAAAGTTTTTTAACATGTCCACAAAGAATGTCCCTTCATGCTTTTAACTTTTCCAATATATATTTAGAATGCCTTTATACATTCTAGATAATTTGCTTATGTACCAATGATACATCATTTTATAAAAATTCTCTTTACGGTCATAACATAATAGCATAACTGCATATTTTTTTGTGGCTGGAGGGTTCATGCTATGCTTTATACATAACACAATGAAAGCAAGAAATGACCAGAACCACCAAATTAAAATAGGTCCAACTCATATTTGAAGGACATAGTCCTGATAAGAATGTCTGATGAGTATTTCTGCCTTGCTTCCATATCATCTAGAATTCCTCATGCTTTCACTCTGATTGTCAATTTATTCAGAATGTCCCTGTTATACATAAAACTTTAATAAATTACTGCTTCATATGTACCAAAAAAAAGAAACTTGCATTGTTTCATGATGAAACATATGGCTACAGATGTGCAGAAAAATGAAAATTATAGGTTATATTTACATACCAGTAAATAGCTCTTTCCCACCTGTAATCAATCTGAGTTGTAAATGTAATTGCAAAGCATTAGTAATTACATATCAGTAGATGGGAATAACTAACAGCAAGATAAACTACCAATGTTGTTGCACTACAATGGCTATAAGTTAATCATTTGAATAAATTGTATGGTTAATAACAGAGATTGAATCCTGTAGGACAGCATCATAAATTAGACTTGATAGCCTGACAAGATAATACATAGAGAGCTCTTCTGGCTGCCTAGTGAACAAACTGAGAAGAGTTACTAAGGAGTATTACAGAAATCTCTAGATAGTAGGCCTGAGCCAATGACTTAACTGCATCCATGCAAAGGGAAAAATTTTTGGAATTTAATCTCATAAGTTGTTGGTGACCTTATAAGAATTTATTTCCTTTGCTTCTAGCTCAGGTCAAAATCCCAGAGGCTGTAATACAGAGTTCAAAAGTTTTATATAGCATACATGGCAAAACATTTACTATTGTGTGCAGCTAGATCCTTGCAAGGAATAGCAATAGCACTTAGACTTATATACTCCTTTATAGTGCTTTACAGCTTTCTCTAAGCAGTTTTTAAAGAGTCAGCATATTTCCCACAACAATCTGGGTCCTCATTTTACCCACCTCGGAAAGATGGAAGGCTGAGCCAACCTTGAATCTGGTGGGATTTGAACTGCCAACTTCAGGCAGCCAATAGTCAGCAGAAGTGGCCTGCATTCTAACCACTGTGCCACCGAGGCTCTTTTACTATTTTACAGTCAGATGTAAACAATTATTCTGTTCATATGTAGTTCTAGAATTTTCAAGTTTTACTTTCCAAATACGGAGAAGTCCAATGTCTCATGTTCTAATTGGCATGTTTTATTTCTATTGCTATAAGTGTAACAATTGTCCTTACATTGCTTTTAATCTATGTGCATTATTCTTTTGCTTCTAAAATGTCATTAATTTTAACATTCTAACACGGTGCCTTTCTTATGTATGTTACTTGACACTCTTGTCTTTGTGCAATGGAAAAGCACCAACCCTTTGACGAAATTGGCATCAGTCTAGTTCTCTCAATAACTACTTTCTAAAATGTTAAAACATCATACTACATCAAATCCTTATGAATTTTTTTCACTATGCATTGCTTGAGATATTTAAATGGTTTAAACTGATCCTTATGATATCCTAGTTTGATGCTGTTAAATTCAGTTTGGAATTCCATAACCAGAATCTTTTGCTTAAGTTGTAACTTCATTCCAAAAAGGCTTTAGAAAAAAAGTAGTTCTGTAATTAATCAGTAATGAACTGTTCCCAGAAATATCAAAGTCCATGTTATAGGGCCCAAGCCTGGTAGCAGGACTTTTTCCCCAGTAATTGAAGGTGATTGTCTATATTCTGGTTTCTACTTTACTCAACTCTATAATTACGCAAAATGCAAAATTATGACTAAGCAGCCAGAAATAGATTTCTTGAACCACCTACAATTTGGTGAAATGTTTGTATTCATCTTCTTGAAACTTGTAAAGATGTTGTTTCAGTACCTTGACAATAAATGTTTTTGAGCTGCTGTTAGACATTCTGTACCTCTGGAAGAGAAAAAGAAAATAATAATCAGTGAATCCCTTGAGGAATAAATAAGGCTTGAATAATGTAGGGATGTGAATTCTTTATTGATTTGGACCCAAACCATACTTCATTTCATCCTTAATTCAATAAGTTCGGTGGTATAAGCACTTTATAATGTACTTTCTAACAGTGCACACTCTTTTTTTCAAAGTTAAGCTATAGTGAATTAGTCCTACAAAAATTTCATTTCTGTTTTTAGACCAACCAAAATATGCGATAAAGTCACTCCATGATCTGCATATAGTAGTGTTGCTACATGTTTATTGGGAATCTGTATTTGTATTTTTGTTGCTTTAAATGTCCTGCTATTGAGTTGACATAAACATTAAACAGTAGGAGGTCACATAATTGTTAATTTCATTCCTCCGAGGATCTGCTTCTGAAAGATTTTTTACTGCATTACACCATACCCTCAAGCTAGTGTTATTCTATATTGTATATATGAGAGTAAAAAGGTAATGATATATTGAGGTGATTTTGACTTTGTGCCAAAGGATTTCCCTTCAATATTCAGTCAAGAGTCTGCTGAAAGTTGCTTTAGATGATACTTTATCATCAAATGGTAAATCCAGCTCCAGATGGGGTTAGTATGATCTAAAGCTGCCTCTTCAGTGGCCAAAAAAAAATGTCCTTCACAATTTTTCTTTCCTGATATCCTCTGAATGCAATAATGAAACTGAAATATGTTTTGACTTAACAACAACAAGATTGAAAGGAGAAGATGGGCAGGGGAGATTATAAACTTTCATAAGTTTATAACAAAGAATGGCTGGATCTGAACACAATCATTTTCAGAGTTGATATATCCACTTCCCCATTGCTGATACTCTACTGATTTTTAATTTATGAATCTTTTAACCTGATAAAACTTGTGCAAGACTTGCAAAATCTTTATTTCCCAAATCCTATTATTAGGTAATTGTGGCTTTTTCTGATTTCATTCCTTTAGCATCCTAAAAAACTTCCAGATATCACAGCAGTAGCACTTAGACTTACATACCACTTCACAGTGCTTTACAGCTCTCTCTAAGTGGTTTACAGAGTCAGTATTATTTTTGAAGAACAGTAATGACCAATGATGGTCCTTTTTTTTATATTCAAAAGTACAATAATTATGCCACAGATTGGTTGAGATTTTGAGGGATCATTAG
Source organism: Notechis scutatus (assembly GCF_049901735.1). Taxonomy (NCBI): domain Eukaryota; kingdom Metazoa; phylum Chordata; class Lepidosauria; order Squamata; family Elapidae; genus Notechis; species Notechis scutatus. Next base: position 117,571,255 of record NC_142012.1, read on the forward strand.
CTTAATCATACTAAATACAGAGGAATTACAGAGGAAAGATCAAGAGAGGGACGGGGATAAAACAAATAATTGGAGTAAGAAATGGAATTTAATAAGTTGTCGGGAGGAAGGGAAATTAAAGAAAGGACCAGAAAATGATGGGAAACAGAAAGCAAGCAAAAATGAAAAGAAATTATATGGTTAGGAGAATGAGAGACAATGGGTAGAAGAGGAATAGGAAGGGGGATTCTGCATGGAAACCAGTTGTGATACTTAAGAATATAGATTTAAAAATAGAAAAGACTGAAACTGATTTTTTTAAGGATTACTGCTAAACCAGATATAGTTTTAATTGAAATAGATATGGAAATTTACTACAAGAATATTAATTGATATTTAACAAAGCGATGAATAAAGTTAAAATGAATTATGAGAATTGCAATGGAAAGACTATTATCAGCTCCCAAAATTAAGTGAACAGATTAATACCTTTGAAATAAATAGATGATTTAGATTGTAATTGAGAGAAGAGAACACCATGCGGAATCTGACTTAATATATATATATATATGCATATGTGATATGTAGTAGTTAGAAGATTATTGTTATTAATGTAGAAAGTGGTAATTTTAAAAAATGACTATATTATAGTAAACTTTTACAATGGATTAAAGGGAATAAAATGTGTGAATGTATAAAGTATAAGGTACTCAAATTGACAATGAAAGTGGGATACCTTTTGGATAATTAGAATTAGGATGAAATTTATTGAACAATGAATAATAGTATGTGATAAACTTGCAAATGTGACAGATAAAAGTAAATATGCATAATGAGTATAGAAATGAAACAAGAATTTAGATAATATTGTAAAATAAGGAATGAGAATATTTAAAGAAAAATAAAATAAGCTTCAATATAAATTGAAATTGGATAAAATGAGTGTAATGAATATAATAATATATGAGGATATTTAAAGAAAAATGGGATAAGTAATAATATGATATGAAATTGAATATGAAAGCTGAATATGTAAACATGGTCAGGTTTGTATTGAAATGTAAAAACCTGGAACCACATTGTTCACCCAAAGAGATGTTTTTCCAAAAAAAAATTTTTTTTAAATTGCAAATAAATAAATAAATATAGACTCTTTTTTTGCCACCAACCCAGTTCTGACCATAAGATTTTCAAAATACCAAAAAGTATTAAAACACATAAAATAATTTTGTAGCAATGACAACTTATTAAATGTGATTTTTCATATAAATGTTCTCCTTGTGGCTCAAAGGACAATATAAAAGGATTGGGTTAACTACACTCACACCGATGGTCAGAGAATTTCACTTACTCAAATGGATTTATTTTGGTTTCTTAAAAAGATCTTTTCACTGCTTTCAAGAACCATAATTTTTATTTTTATTTTCTCAAAGAAGAAATGAAATCTGTTACTTTGTGACCTTTCCCCATATATTATTTTTATTGATAGCTACGTTATAGCTGTAAGAAACAACTCTCAACAAAGCAAACTTTTAAGTATTAAGCATTTCAGGCCATCCAAATACTTTTTAAATTCTACAAGAAGGAGTCTTCCTAACAACTTGTTTAAAATTCTATTCATTCTTCCTTGAACAAGCAGGAAATTATTTATTATATACAATCAAGTTGCAGTTGATTTCTAACAATCACATGGATATTTTGTCTCTTTCTAAGCCTCCTTTGTTAATTGATAACCTACAAGTTTTCCAAATTTATCTTTATGCCAGGCATAGCAGTTGCTTAAGAATCCAGGAATAATACTGCCATCAAGGATAGTTTCTCCTTGAAACTTGAGCCTTAAATAAACTAAATATACAACTTAGTCTAAAACACAGGCATCTATTTCACTAATTCCACAGTTTATATATCAGTCTACCTATGATGATATGCTATGAAGTGTGGCATCTCAGCAAATCCTGTGAGGATACAATGATGGTAAAAATTTATTGAAAGATTTTCCCAGTAGCAAAGATTATGACAGCATGTCACTTATCAAGATACACTGAGGAAATAGAGGAAATATCTGTACTAAACAATGAATACAATCCTAAATTCTTTCTGAAATGACCACAGAAATGAAAAGATGGAAAAGCATTACCTGCAGTTGTAACACAGACTGCTCGAAAAGTAAGATGAAATGGAACATATAAAGATGAATAGTTTTTCTCAAGATGGTGTCAACTCAGATCAGAATCAAGTCTACTTTTCAACAATGCTTGTTCTATTACAACAAAATGGAATGAACAGATGATTATGTTAACCAAGCTCTATGATAACCAAAAATGTAGTAGATATCTTCACCAACAAAGCAATTGTTCCTCGCTTTTTTCTCTTCTGACCAATATTCCTCACTAGGATTTCATAATCTTATGGTTAGCTTGAAGGATTTAAACACTTCCATAAAATACTGTATGACTATGTTGTCTCTACTAACTTTCTTTATTAAAAAACAAAAAACAAAATAGCATTTTTAAATAAAGTCAAGCAAACTCAAGTATAACTGACTTCATAATCTAGACATCCGATAGGAAAATATAAATATAGAAATACTTAATAGTTTAGGTTGCAAGTACAACTATTAGTAGTCCTTTCCGCCCACTTGCTTTCAACCCAAAGAGGGTTTATCAAAACCAAATTGTATCTGTGTCTGATTTATAGCTGTCTTATTCAAAAACAATTTCTTCCTTATAAGGTATTTTTATAGTTTTAAATTACAACTTGATTGTAAGAATTCCATACGTTGCTTTATGTTGACTGGACAGGTATATCAAGTGATTAGTTTTATTCAATCCACTTTTGCATGTAATGTAATTCATATATTCCAGATTTATACAAAAATTGTAACAATGGTCCTTTAGACAGCATATTTTCCTTTCAAACATGCTGGAGATTAATTCAGGAAGGCCTCAAATTACAACCACAATAGAAACTAAAATTGATGTTGCTAACCAAGACAGCTGTGTTTTTTGTCACATTTTATGACCTTTCTTGCTGTAGTCGGTAAATGAATGACTGCAGTTCTTAAGTTAATAATACAACTGTTATATGAATCTGGCTTCTCCATTGACTTTGCTTATCAGAAGGTTGCACAAGGTGACCAAATGATCCCAGGACGTGGCAACCGTCATAAATACCTCCCAAATTTTGATCATGTGATGCTGTAATGATCATAAGTGTGAAAACTATTATAAGTTCCTTTCTTTCAATGTTTGAAACTTCAGTCACTAATGATTGGTTGTAAATTGAGAACTACTTGTATACATATGCAACAAGTACAGAATTTTTTTAAAAAAGTAATTGTACTTTAGGGAAAGTTGGATAAACCATTTAGGTATATGTTGAAATAAATCCAGTTTTTCTTGTTTTTATTTTTAAATCCAGAGTTATGTGAAAATTATTGGTCTTGACAATAAACTTTCATATAGGCTCAATGCACTGCATTGTACCTAGCTGTCACTATAATTGTAAATTCGTGTAAACATCTTGAAAAGCAATCCAACTACATCACAGAAGCTTCACTTAATCATTGCCACAAACTCACATCCAGATTATAGATGGGCATGTTACAGTATCTAGAGGTAATTTTATGTGACATTCTAGAAGTAGTAATAATTCATATCCATGTATGATATCAAAGTCACACATATTCACACAAAACCTAGCAGCTAAATATGTAACTTTCTTCATTGACAAACTGCTAAGAATTTTCTTGTTTGATCTTATTTGATGTTAGTGGCAGAAATTAAAATATGAACATGTTTATTCACCCTCTGCAAACCTGACACAAAGTCTATGTGCCATTTCAAACCAGACCGAATAAAGTGTTCCTTAATCAGAAAATGTTAGAAGTCTCAATCTGCAAAATATAAAAGAATGACAATTCTGAAAGATCTGCTCACTTCCGCTCTCAAGATCTTTATTGTTGACGTTTCTGAATCAGCTCCATTTTCTGCATCAGGATGAATTGGATGTTTTGGCACCTAGAAGTGAGCTACACAATAAGCCAGAAATCACAATCCAGATGTGTAGAAAAAGATAGATTAAAAAAGAGAATAGCAATTAGGTGTAATTTGGCACTTTAAGATAATGCTGGAATATCTATGAATCTGTGATCTAAATTCCATTGTTAAAGTTATATGTATTCAGCCTCCATATTATTTTAATTTGTAGATCAATAGAGAACAAATGCTATGTGAAAAGAAACTATGAACAAATAATATGAGAGGATTCTATATCAATATAGAAGACTCACTTGGTATACGCGTTTCTATTTACTGTAAAGGTAAATGTGTTAAATTTGGTGTGGGAAACATCAAAATAGTATATTATCAGGTGACTGTTCCTCTGTCTTTCAGAGTGACTGTAATTTGTCACTCAGGAACAGTTATTATATTAAAAATTATTGGAAGGGAATGCTGTGTTACTACACAGAAACATACAGAAAATAAGTATACTAATAAAGCAATTTATTTAAAATAAACTATAAGTAAATTTATAAATAAATATGTATAAGTAATAGATATCCACTATAAATAAATATGTATAAGTGATAGATATCTACTAGGATCCTGGGATATATTCATTCAGTTTGTTTTTAGTAAGCACTTAACTAATTTCCTGAACCACTGAATCTTTTCAAGCCAAGGAGCAGTCTAGCCCTTCAAGTAGCATCTCCCTCGCCACAAAATATACAAAAATATATATTTGATCTAATTTAATCTCAGTCACATATATTTAAAATGAGAAGAAATAATTAGTTACAGTTTATATGGTCACTCCATTGTTCCACATAATAATTTTCTCTTTCTGTTAAGTTAATTTTTTCAGTCTAACAGCAAATTTTGGAAGGAGGGCAAACAGAAAGCTTTCAAAGACTGCATGTGATCATGTCTTTTGTCCCCACTCTAAATTAGCATTCTACATCAATAAAATATAAACTTTTTAAAAATTAAATAATAGAAAGTGAAATGTGCATTTAAATACATCAGTTGTTTTTTATGCACCTAGAAACATGGCAGGATGAATTAAAGGGTCAAATAATGACAATCTAAGTAAAATCAACTTGACAGATTCATTTATCCCACTAAGAAGCTGTCCCTGGCAGTGAGTAAAAGTTTTAATTCATATATGCATCAAAGATGCTTGCTAAACAAAATACTGTTTTAAAGCCTTTGACTCAGTGATACATGACAAACTACTATTAAAAGTAAATTCTTACAGCATTTCCAGATCCCTTCAAGCCTTCCTGTTCAATCAGGCAACAAACAGTAAAAATAGGAAACACCCTATGAAACCCTGCCACCAGTTATCAGCGGTGTCCCCCAAGGGAGCGTTCTAGGATCCACACTCTTTACACTCTATATAAATAACCTTTGTGATCACCTTATTAGCAACTGCGTCCTCTTGGCTGATGATGTAAAACTATTCAACACCACCATCAATGCTACCGTCCTTCAAAAAGACCTTGATTATGTGTCTGAATGGTCTAACAGTTGGCAACTCCAAATGCCTACCAATAAATGCTCTGTCCTACACATTGGTAAAAAAAAAAATCTATATACCAAATACAAGCTAGGTGGATATGACCTTGTTGATGACCCTCACTTTGTCAAGGACCTTGGAGTTCTCATATCGAATGACCTAAGTGCCAAAGCTCACTGCAACAGTATTGCCAAGAGTTGGCAAGAGTTGTCAATTTAATTTTATGAAACTTCTGCTCTGGTAATACTGATTTGCAAACTAGGGCATTCAAAACCTTTGCTAGACCAATACTTGAATTCAGCTCTGCTGTCTGGAATCCACACTGTATATCAGACATAAATATAATTGAGTGAGTCCAGAAGTATTTTGCCAGAAGAGTACTACATTCCTCTGTTTGCATTAGAATACCCTACACCACCAGACTTGAGATTCTAGCTTAGACAATCTTGAACTCCACCGGCTAAGATTGGACTTAAGCACAGTACATAAAATCATATGTTACAACGTCTTACCAGTTAATGAATATTTCAGCTTTAACCTCAACAACACAAGAGCACACAACAGATATAAACTTAATGTAAACCACTCCAAACTTGATTGCAGGAAATACGATTTTAGCAACAAGAGTGGTCAATGTCTGGAACTCATTACCTGATTCTGTTGTCACCTGCTCAAATCCCCACTCCTTTACCCTCAAACTAACCTCTATTGACCTCACCCAGTTCCTAAGAGGTCTGTAAGGGGCATGCATAGGCATACAATTGTGCCTATTATCCCTGTCCTATTCTCCTCAAATATAAAGATGGAGAAGAGAAGCCAAGTATTCCCAAAAGCAAAGAAAAAATAAATACTATCCTTTCAAAAAAAAACAAAAAACCAAGCTCATTTATCTGTACACAAAAATGCTTCAGTTCTATTATCCATTTATACTTTTCATATTATACACAGTAAGATTGAAAAAAATCTGCCCCAATCTGATTACTACATTCAGTGCTTGGAAGTTGAACATGAATTACACAGCAGATTTGAAGTTGTTAGATGTGGAGGCATTTCAGTTGAACAAGGTGTTCCTGTAGCAGGGAAGAAAAATTATGCAGAATGGAATGAAAAGAATGAAAGGGGCCCAAATTACTTGTTCTTTGCCAAAACAGTCATATTTAAGGAAAATGAAACTGGAAAATGAATGTGGCTACCACTCAGGTGGTAAACACAAGCATACATTGGTAAACTTGTGGGAGAAAAATGGACTTCCTCACATTTGAAGTAGTATCTTTGTATGAAGTAAATCAAAGGCTGACCTGTTTCCATGGGAATAAAGTAGTAACAGGAAAAATGTGGTTTTAGAGGCAATTTGGTTGCAAACATTTCAGCCCCATTCGAGGAGACATCTTCAGTGAGCTTTGGATTGATCCAAAGCGCACTGAAGATGTCTCCTTGAATGGACATGAAACATTTGCAATCAAAGTTCAGACCTCGAACCAGCAACATATTCATACTGTGTCATGAGTTTCAAAAATATAGTGTTTAAAGTCATTGGATGTTCATCTCATTCTCAGAAAAGGTTAAAATCAAGAAAAGAAAATAAGATTTTTTAAAAATCCAATAGAATGGCATCATGGATGCATTTTTCCAGGCTGTTCATCATATTTTAAACCCAGTAATATTCACAGACAAATGCACACATACATAACAGTCCCAGTAAAATAGTCTCTGGTAATCAACTACGAATGTAACTAGGAGCTTGATATATTTTCTATTCCTTCAAACTTGATATTGAAATCCTTCAAATAAAATTACATGAAATGGGATTTCAGAAAGCAGTTTCAACCAAAGATCAGACTTATTCTAATAGTAAAAGTGCTTGAGTATGTTACACATCACCTAGTGGAAAGAAGCGTATTAGCATTGATTGCTTATTCTATGATGAGAATATCAACAATGGATCAATTTGTTTGCAGATGTATGGATTTTTTTTTTAGACCATCAGTAGTTTTCTAATTTTTAGGTCTTTCTTTAAGACAAAAATGGTACCATGTTTAGTTAGGTCCCTCTCCTGTGATCACTTCAGCTGACCTCTGCTCTGCTAACGTATCAAAGCTCTATAAATTAAAACACAAAAGCATGGATGATTTTCAATAGTTTTAAATACTGCAGTTGCTTACAATTCCCATCATCTATCACAGCAAGCAGGAATAGTGTTTTCAAAAAAATAGAAGAAAGGGACCAAAGAAAGTGACAAGCTTGTCTTGCTGTCCAAAATTAATTAAATTCTTCCATGTGCACTTATCTGTGCATTGGTCTTGTGACAAACAGCTAAAGGTTAACCAGACCTTGGATATAATTAAATGCCTTATTTTGAACTATAGACAAAGGAGAAATCCTACCAGACAAAAGCAGTAGAGCTATCATCTTCAATTAAGCTCAAGCTAACATTTTTCTTTGAGTTATGCCATGCTAATGAGAGAGGTTAATGGATAATTTGTCAAAGCAATGGATAATTTTTCTGGACAAACCAAACCCCCCCCCTCTTTTTTTTTTCTAGTTAATACCCTCATGTTCTCATGTTTCCATTCTGAGACAACTTTTTAGAGGAGATGAGAAAGAATGTTCTTTCTTAAAAGTCAGTGAAATTCAATCTGAATTCAAAGTTCAAAGTTCAGAGGTTTTTTTGTGATGTTTGCACCAATATATATAAATCAGTGCATGAAAATATTATGTAAATTAGAACTTTTGTTAGATGTGCATAATATCATTCTAATATAACCCACACTTCCCTAAAAAGCTCATTTGAATTACTTTGCTTCTTTATTTGTTATCTGATAAGCATACAGTTGTATATATATTACTGCACATTTAAAAAACTGTAAGTTAAAAAGAAAAAAAATCCTGAATACTTATGTTCCAACTTATAGCAGGTATATCATATTATTACTATCAAGATAGTGAAACAGTATGACATAAATTGATTCTAATTCAGACTCAAAATTTGAAATACTTACTAAGATGTTTATATAGTTGTTTTATATACTACTACTTACCTATTCACAATGAATACCCAGGGTGATTTAATTAAAAAAGAACTGACTACACAAACTAAAATGACAAAAACATAAACATGAAAAATAAAAATATTTAGGCCTGGATAAATGTAGATTTATAGATATACTAAAGGCAAAGAGAGTAGGGTCAATACAATATTGAGAGAAAGGGGACAGGATTTGGCAATAATCTAAAATGGGAGAACTCATTGACAGACACATTTCTTGAGCGCTTACATATTTTGCTCTCCCTTTAGAGAGACAACTCATGTGATGTGAGTGCAGGAGAGCCTCTAGGTTGTGAACTAGGTCTGAAGAGGGTAGTGCAACCCCATCCATAACTAAGGATAACAAACATTTGGATCCTGAGGTTCCATGTTCCAAAGCCATTCAGCCTTGCCAGGATTCAGTCTAAGTCTGTTATCCCTCATTCAGATTTCTACAGCCTCCAGGCACCATGAGAGGACAGATGCACCATCACTTGAGTCACTATTGTAGAGATGTAGAGCTGAGTATCATCAGCATATTGATGATATTTCAATCCATAATGATGGATAATCTCACCCAAGGGCTTCATGTAGATGTTAAATAAGCGAGGAGACTGAGACCTATGGGACACCACAAGCAAGCAGTCGGGAGCTGGATCTCTCATTTCATATCAATACCAATTGGGATCAATCCTGGAGGAAGACACTGAACCAGCACAAAACTGTGTCACCCAGTCCTAACTCACAAAGCAGGACTGAAAGGATACTGTGGTAAACAGTATTGAAGACCAAAGAGAGATCAAGGAGAGTGAAAATGGTTGCACTACCCCTATCCTTCTCCAACCAGAGATCATCCATAAGTGTGACCACAGCTGTTTCTATCCCATAGCCAGGCCTAAATCCTGACTGAAAGGGTCCAAGAAATCCAGGATTCCCTGGACCGGTTGAGCAACCACCTTTTTTTAACCCCATACTTCCAAAAGGGAAGATAGGAGACTAAACAAAAGTTTATAGCCTTTTCCATTGGGCTAGTACTAGACCTGTCAGATACCCTAGAATTGTTGGGAGTTGCAGTTTCAATTCACTGAAAGCGAAACTGGTTGAGGAAAATAAGAATAGTAAATAGTCTTGTCCTGGACAACATTGAGAAAATTAAAAAAATAACAATAATTCCCAGGTCTGTTGCCATCCTCTTTCTAATCTAGCCATCCATAACTTCTCATCATAAATGGTACAAAACTAATATTATTTTGGAAGCAATACATCATCTCTCATAAACTTGATATTCTCCCCTTGGGCACTTAGTCCTCTGGAAGAAAATCAACCAGAAAAAGGTAATATTAATATGTCTATAAGTCATCCTTCATTTATATTCCCATTAATATAATATACATTTTCACTACCATAAAACAGCTCTGTTCATTGATATATATTTTTATTTATGACTTTGAGCATCTGTTATATTGTGGCATTTAGCTTTATATAACTACATTCATTATACTTAAATTAAGCCCATTTCTATGTCTATTCTTAACCTGCGTTATGTGAACAAATATATGAAATAAACTTGAACTTTAGTCATAGTATCTTGACAGATTTCAAACAGATTTCAGATTTCTACATAAAAGAATATCATTTTTGTCTTGCTTCTAAATACATTCAGTCAAGAAAATAAGGCTGAAATTGTATATGTTTTCCATGTTTTCTTAGCACCTATCTCATAGATACTACCATCATATCTGGGAACTGTGAAAGTTATTTTTCAATTCACTGCTATGGACCTAAATAAACATTTGCCATAGAATAAATGAATAAATAGAAGGAAGGAAGGAATATGATGTATAATCCACTTTTCTTTGTTACAAACTAATGGTAAAAGAGGAAAAATGAAAGAAAACCTAATGGGTTTTATTTATTTCTTTATACTCAGTAATAAAGCCAATATATGAATTATTAAATGAATAGCAATAGCACTTAGACTTCCATTTCACAGTGCTTTATAGCCCTCTCTAAGCAGTTTACAGAGTCAGCATATTGCCCCCAACAATCTGGGTTCTCATTTTATTGACCTCAGAAGGATAGAACGCTGAGTCAATCTTGAGCTAATGAGAATCAAACTGCTGAACTGCTGGCAGTAGGCAGTCAACAGAAGGAGCCTGCAGTACTGCATTCTAACCACTGTGCTACCACAGCTCTGGGAATAAATGATAAGAGGCTGTTTAGAATTTGAAAAAATATTCCACCATTATGATTACCATGTAAAAATGCCACACCAACTATTTGCTATGTCATCATAACAGAGTCTTCCTCTTATTTCCAATCAATTGCCAAGGTAGGCTGTTCTAGAATGAAAATAATATTTTCTATCCTATGCCACAGAGACTCTCCCTTGTGATAGAGGTCACATGGAAGACAAACATTTTAGAGGTTCACAATCTACTGGACTCCACTTGATGCATTTCAAAATAGTCTCCCATGTGGCAGAGACAGCAGAGGCTGCACCAATAACCTCCAATAAAGTCCCCCATATGTGAGAAGCTATCCCAACAGTTTCCAAACCTTTAGGTTGTGGAGACAATATTTTATACTGACATGCTCTCTACTCAACACAAGAATAGAAGAAAAGCCCATTACTGTCAACATGATTTTATAATGGTCTACAAACTATCTGAGTTTGCAAACGTAAATTAAACTCAATAAAGTTATTATGAGTGAAATCTTTTCCAGATTAAGAAGCCATTGAACAATTAAGAGATGTGAGACAGAAAAGAAGTTGCATTTTAGCTATCTCATCATGAGAATAAGAGAAAAGATTTTGGGGTTGCCTGTCACTGAATCGTGAAGTTTGGGTTCACTTTTGGTTCCTTTTCTCAACTAATAACATCTGCAAGGACTTTGAAGTTGAACAATATCTTCTTGGAGATATGGGTGGCCCCTGTTGCAATTGAACTGCTCAGCCTTACTGTATGACTACAAGGTACTGGAAATAAGCAGTCCCATACATATCCAAACCCTGAGCCACACTGAACTTGTCATTTGTAGTTTTAAACTGGTTTACAGATTTAGAGTTGATTACAATTGGAGAAGCTTATAAATTCAATAAAACAATTAGCCATGTAAATAAATTTAAAAGTGTACGTCATAAGGGATGAGAAAAGAATGAAAAAAATAAAGGATTGATTATAGAACTACATTCTTACATCTCCAGGAAAAATCCGAGAAAGGACTGCAGTTAGATAAGAAGCTATTGTACAATACCCTCTATTTCAAAGGCATAAAATATAAAGTAGTTATTTGAAGCTCTTCAATAATTATACATTCACTAGAATTCACATGAACATGTGGAAATTAAATGTTACATTCTCAAGGATAACTCTTTCATGCTGAGAAATCAAGGCGATAAAAAGTTCAGGAAGTGTGAGCCTCATTGAAGGCAAAGAATAATGATGAGCTCTGCATGACTAAAAGAATACATATTTGCCAAGAACTCTTACCAGCAGCAAGAGATTAAAAAAATAATCAAAAGTGCACTAACTTTCCAAGCATGAAGTATTATTTAACTCATCCAAATTATCCTGTCATTAAACCTCCTTGACAGTTTAAAAAAAAAACTTTGTAGTCCAGTAGAGCAATGAATAATTATCCAAGTGACAAGTCCTCTCCAAAATCCTTGAGAACTTTAATCTATATAGTGACAGAAATGAGGAATGAATGAAAAATATAGGAGGTACAGATAGATTTCAGTGTAAAAGAACATCATTTGATTCATCCATGTTAAATTAAAGGAAAGTCTACCTACTGGACGAATATGCTGTTTTCTTATGGTTGCCAATTATATGCATTCAGAAAGATTCTGAATAGTTCCTGGTGATAATAGTTTATTCTTCTTTTGTTTTCTACCAGTGGGGACTCACCTTAATGTTGCTTATGAAGCTTCTATCTTCATGGGTATTTTTTATTTATTTATTTAATTTGATTTGTCAATTGCTTACAAGATAATAGGCATAAGAATAAACATAGTTATGAATACATGAAATGGATACATATAAGAAAAATAAAAGAAACAATAGGACAGGGACGGTAGGCACGTTGGTGCGCTTATGCACGCCCCCTACAGACCTCTTAGGAAAGGGGTGAGGTCAACAGTAGACAGTCCAGGTTTTTTGGGGTTTGGGGAAGAAACCACAGAGTCAGGTAGAGTGTTCCAGACATTGACCACTCTGTTGCTAAAGTTGTATTTCCTGCAATCAAGTTTGGTGTGGTTAACCTTGAGTTTGTATCTATTGTGTGCTCTTGTATTGTTATCATTGAAGCTGAAGTATTCATTGACAGGTAGGACATTGCAATGTATGATTTTATATACTATACTTAGATCGGACCGAAGGCGGCCTCCACTGGCACCAAGAGCCTGAAGGGGGAGGAGAAAATTCCAGAGGAATATTGGGACTTAAAGGAGGTATTCAGTGAAATGTAAGATTTTATATACTATACTTAGATGGGACCGAACATGGCGTAGTTCTAGACAAATACTCTATTAATCCAATTTATTAAAGTTGTCTATACTGATAGAAATCATCACATCTCCTGCTAGCAAACTGCATAATTTAGTGTTTCTATGTATATTACCTGTGAAAGGTGACTTTATATATTCATACAGCTTTTTTTTAGCAATTAGGAAATAATTGTTCTTTGTTCATATTGCCAGTTAATCATAGGCTTTGCTATATAGTTTGTCTTCAATTTTTTAAAAATATATTTTTGTTGTTTACAACTATAAATATCAATACTACTAAGAATTCTCAGGGCTATTGGCTAGTCAAAGAAAGCACCCTAAAAAAAGCTAGGCAAAATATTTCTGTACTATCTTTAGGATTTAATCTAGATTCACAGGAACCTTTATCTCAACATAGAAAGCATATATTCATCATTGTCTTGACTTATTAGGGACTTAAGTGTAATCACCTCCCAATAAATCAACCTCCATTTTCATTGCGCTTGATCTGCTGCTCTGCTTGCTTACAGTATTACAGTGTAACCCTGAAGATGGATTACATTTCATTAATCTATTATCAGATACATTAATTATGTAACGTAATTATCAGGTAGCTATAAGATGAGCCAGGCCTGCTCATTTCAATTATCCACAGGCTGATTTTGATTCATTTATTTATTTTATTGGTGGTTTTTTTTTTTACAACTTTACAACTTTCAAAAGGCTAAGATGTCAGAGAACACAGATTTTGACAGATTTACCAAAAGGGAGAAAAATGAATATCACAAAAAAGCAATTCATTCTAATATGTTGTGTCTTAATTATTGCTGAATTTCAAAAAAAAACAACCCTCTAAAATGCAGATAGTCCTTGGCTTACAACAATTCATTTAGGGACTGTTCAAAGTTACAACAGTACTGAAAAAAGTGACTTATTTTTTACACTTAAGACCATTGATCATGTGGTCAAAATTCAGACACTTGACAACTGGCTCATATTTATGACAGTTTCAGAGTACCAGGTTCACGTGATCATCTTTTGCAATCTTCTGATGAGCAAAGAAAATGGCGAAACCAGATTTATTTAACACCCCTGTTACCCATTTAACAGCTGCAATGATTCACTTAACAATTGTGGCAAGAAAGGTAATAAAATGGGGCTAAACAGAAATTTTGAGCTCAAGTGTGGTCATAAGTTGAGGACTATCTTTGCTTTGTAGTATCCCTAGACCCAGGTTTAAGGCAGATTTGCTGAATGTAAATGAAAGGCGCACAGAGAAGACCAAACTGCTAGATTGGCAAATGAGTTTACACATCAAGAAATAAAATAATAGCTAACATTTCTATATGTTCTTACTATTACTTACTTTCATAGCCACTATTTGCACAGCCATTACTTATTATTACTTTCATAGCCACTACACAAATAATCATACTTTGAAAATATGACTAACTATGGTATATATACCATATATATAACTAATTAAAAGCAAAATCTGTTTTGCATCAAGAACTCTCCATTACTGAAATATTATTTAGCTTATATTTATATTCACATGCATATTCATCTTTCCTTACTTGCTTCCTGCCTGCCTGCCATTCAAATCATAGAATCTGAGTCTATCATAATAATCACATTAAAAATCATAAAACCATAGGAAATATACATCAAATCATTGACCTAATATATAGCAACATCATAATCATTCAACTAAACTCCATAATCTTGGCAGAAGAGGATAGCTTTCATCTCTTTCCTAAGAAGGAAGATAACAAGAAATCAGAATCAGTCCAACATCACAAGGTCAGGTATTTCATAAGATTGGGATGATCACAGAAAAGCAATCCTGTACTCTAACCTCATTGCGCTGGTTGAGACATGAAAAACATAACTTTCTGCATAATGCACATGAAATCAGCAACCTTTTATCTGTCCTCTTTCTTCCTCCTTTTGAAAAATTTGAATTGTAATCTCTTCAGCAAACATCTGGTATGTATACATATTCATTGTGCTTATATTACTGTACCACAATGATAATTATGGTAATTATGGTGATTATGAGATATAGTAATATGATGAACAAATTATTGTTGATATATGGAGTTAATATGTAACCAAATAGACCAGAAGCCTACTTTGTTCCTGTGTTCTGAGACATAAGATATTTGTAATTTAATTATTACTGGTGGGAGGAATTATTTAAGCTATAGGTTTAAAAATTGCATTGGAGTAAATTGGTTAGTGACACTGATCAGTTGCTAGAGTTCATTCCTGAAATATAAGCAAGTTTTCCAATATGAGAAACTCCTCCTGGGAGATGTTTTGAAGACCAGAACCAGTGCTGAGGTAGAAAGGATCCAAAAACAATCGAAGGAGCTTCAGGCTGAAGAAATCTTCTCTATAACATACTGCATGTTCCAGGTTGAGAAAAATTAGCTTGGTTGAAGATTTGAAGATTTCCTAGATCCAGTCTAGGAAAACAACTTCTAAGAACATACTACCATAATTTATTATATTACAAGTGTTACCCAAACATTTTAATCCAAGAGTTATATGTTCAATTCTACATCCAGCAGTTAAAGATTGTTCTATTTACTTGCTTTCTAAAATACTGAAATAAGAGTCTCATAAATGAAAGTGTCTACATTTTAAAGAAAACATGTATGCAATATCAATGTTGTTTTATCACACAGTTACACTGAAATATTTAATAACAGATTAGAAAAACAGAAGCACCTGCATTCTATCTCTTTAATTGTTCAATGAATTTTATGGCAGAAATGAACAGCAAGTGAGTTCACAGGTTTTTTTTTCTATTTCTTCCCAAGTATTTCTAGCAGCAAAAACAATTCAATATTAAATATTGATAGCGTGACATGATTCTAAAAATACTTTGAACAAATTATCTCTATTATCTCCCCAGTAAACAGTCTTTTCCCTTTTCATATTTTTAAACATAATAATTTTACTGTCTTGTCTGTTCATTCTTGAACTGAATAGGCAACTCTAGGAATATAAGAGTTTCAAGGCAACTCTAGGAGTATAAGAGTTTCAAGTAAATGGATATGTCCCACTTCCATGCTCACTTCCATGCTCAAAAAACATTTTCAAATATTATGAGATCAGCTAGTATTGTTCAAATAGTTCTTGTAGAGACTTTTTTTTTCTTTATTTGCATTATTTACTGTAAAATTCACTGCCAATCTCAGACTTCATAGAAGATTTATGGTTCTATTTCTTTGGTGTACTGTTGTACAATTCATAACTTAAGGGAAAATAAATTTACTGGCTCCATTTCAATTGTCAGCATCACCAGATAATTATAAAAATGGAAACATTAAGCACAAAGTAGTAGAAATATTTGAATACATGACACTGCTTCACCTGTTTTACTGGTCAAACATTTTGAAAGCCTATGTTATAATAAAAATTAATCACACTTTAAAATAAGATATAAGAAATTGATTTCTTAATAGTAGTCTCATATTCCAGCCTTGGCATTTTTAAGACTTGCCTATTGCCTCTCAGCCTTTGTTAATTGCATCAAATTCCAGTTTCTGCCAGCACAAATTCTCAAATGAGAAAAAACAGATTAATAAGCAAATATAAGAGTATCAAACAATTCATTAACTCTTTCATTTGGTACCAGTTGTGATAATACTTCTGATAATAATACTATTTAATGCAGAAGATCTTCATCGCTTTCTACATTGTTTCCAAAAGCTGGATCCATTAATCAAATTAATAGCAACTATCATTCAGATGGTAAACTTTGAGCACTAGATTGTTCAATAATTTATTTAACTTATATGCTACTCAACTTTCCACAATACTTTGAGAAACAGTGCTACAATTATTCATATATATGGATTTTTTGGCATTTATAGAAATTAAGGATATCTGGAAAACTATTTTATTCATTTTCTACAAACAGATTTTATCAAAACTTGCATATTTATTGATAAAAAATTCAGCATGGGTGAATTAAAAAACTATAGGAGAAAGCAATTTTGATAGGTCTGTCCATATAGACATATAGTGCTTGAATGTTTAGTTCTTAACCGTCTATTTTAACTTTAATGTTAAATGCTTCTCTGTTCAGCCATTGTTTCTGATGATAATCATTTCTTCTGGTAGGTTTCTCATTAGGTTATGCAAGATATTAAGGAGTGATTCATTCTGATGATATTCTGGGGGAAAAAACCTCTCAAAGCTGGTTAGAGCAAAGAAAGCACTCAAATTTGCTCACTTCATCTGCTTTGCAATCCCTCCATGGATTCCTCCATTTTATGCAAAATTGATAAGTTTCCATGCACACTTTTCTGCCTCTTGCCATGCCAGAAAACCTCAGGATTCTTCCTCCAAACTTCATTAATAGGTACTCCTCCAATATTTGAGTCAGCAATAAAATCTACCAACATAATTGCTGATGCCTGACTGCTAAGCTGGAGTCCAGCTCAGACATGAGGGTTATGGTCCTATTTTTACAATTTTACTCGAGGACAAATTATGGAATGCAAATTGCTGGAATCTTCCAACTTTGTATCCATTCCAGGTTCTACAGCAGCCAACAGGAAAAAAACCACTAAAGTTTTGGGTAGGCTTAGGCAACAGAAGTCTACTATGGACTGGAGGCTTTAGCTACCTTTCAAGCTGCCTGAGTGACAGATTTCCAGTTTTTTTGGAAAATTGGTAGACCTGTGTCCAAAAATAGTCCAGCCAACAGGTAGGTGAGTACTATTTTTGGACAGGTGCTTGAGTAGAGGCATTTTCACTGTAGTTCAAGAAACAGCTCAGAATTCATTCCAGGTTCATCCTCCAAACCACCTATGATAAGGCAGGCTATTTTTTAACAGATTTACAAAGCCACCTGTCACTTGGGCAAGTACAGAGAAGCTGACAGGACTCTTGCTAATTTTCTCCCAATCATCCAAAATCATTAAGGGCACAAAGAAACAACAACTAGCAGTGAATAACTAAAGTGGACAGCACTTAAAAGCATCCCACAGAGTATGCAAAATTAAAATGGAGCAAACCAACTGGCAATCTCCCATAAAGTAATCAAAGCAGTCACGCTGCCACTTAAAACTCTTTGTTGTCATAAAGAGCTACTTTAGATCAAAAGAAAATATATCTGTCTCCCAATTTAAATCAACTGACAGATGCCCTCACCTTTTTTACAAACTGGTCTACAAATTCTTTGAAAAACTGTTGAATATACTGTTATAATATACCAGAAAACCAGTATATTAATGTATATAAACAGTACCTACTTACTTACCTTTACTGAGATCATAACAAATACAGGAGAATTTGCATTCAAATATTCAAAATATCAAAAACTAAATTGACAATGCCAGAAAAAACAATGGTTACAAAGCAATCATCTGGAAGTTGAGTCATGGCAACTGGACACCTTTTCTTGTTGGGTCAATATGTTTCACTTAAAGCAAGTATAATAAAAGTTTTGCTCAGTCTAAATATATAGATATATAAAAGAAGAAGAAATTAAAATTGGCAATCTAGATAATAGTATAGCTTTCTAGAATAGTGGTATACTGGTATATAGAAAGAGCCATGATGTGCCTGAAGGGAGATTTTTGAGTTAGTATGTTTCTCAAGAAATTCTTCCCCAGAAACTAGCCATCCAGTCTTTCTTTTTGTCAAGGTAAAATAGCCATGGAGGGTGTAACTAAGTGACCGAAGCCAGCTGGCATTCAGCAGATGCCAGCCCTGACTGCCTTATCATGAGAAATATTCTGGATCATTAATATGCTTAAAGGAGAAGACAAAAAGCACAACTTAAAACTGTATCAGCTAAAGATGAATTTAGACCATCTCCACAGTGGACTAGGATGAGATGAAAGCTGCGACATGAGGCCATGTCCTCTAAAATGGTTAGCAGAGTGTTCCACTGTGGTGATTAGCAGCTGTGAGGATGAATTCTGAGGCTGTCTACAGTAAGTCTGCATTCTTCTCTAAAAACCTTCCATTGCTTGCCAAAACCAAAAGAGCTTTCTACACCAGTATTGTGCAAACAAGTCTTTTTCTAGCTTTTATATGTGAGTAAGAAAGCTAAGAAAAGGTGCCAAAGCAATCCATCTGCAGACTACATCATAACAAGCTTCTGGAATGTCACTGCACCTATAAATAATTTTTTGATGGATACTTTTCCAGTGGCAGAAAGATCAGATGTAGAATCTAAGGTTAAGAGGAGGAAAAGATTTGGTTTTAATGTAGAGGCTGCAAGATAATGCAAAGTGATTTGTGGCAACAAATTGCTTCACCTCTTTGTCTTAATGGCAATAGACTGATTCTCCAGAATTAAAGTTTGCTTGATTAAAGTGAGATAAAAGTATTTGTAATAAACAAATAAACAAATCTTAATTGAAGTAAAAATAAACAAATCCTATTTCTCATCATTTTCGCTTCCTAGCTGTTGAAGAAACATAACAATTTCCAGTCCTAGAATTTAAATAAGTGGGTGTTTTTATAAGAACGTAACTAAATTAGTAAATAAGCTCCAAATAATTAATAAAATTGATTGTAAAGATAAACAAATTCATTTATTTTTGTATCTATTGTGGTTATATACCATTGTATTCAACAAAAATGCCACCCAATGATTTACAACATAAAAGCATAAAACAGAATAAAAGTGAGATGGGTGCTACCTAAATTTGTCAAATAAATGAATAAAAATATAAAAGTGAATAAGTACACGAACAATCAAACATCAGTAAGTAGACTGTGAACACTCATTCATCAAAGGGCAACTTGCTTCATTATGATTTAAGCTTTTTTATACTTCTGAAGACTCTCTGCATAAAACATATTACACTCCAGGCTTCCAGAGTTTAAGCATTACAGAGAAACAATCAGCATGAAGCTGAATTAAATTTAAATCAAATTGTTCTTTAATTATAGTGGCACTAATAATAAAAGTGTGAAAGTGTTCATTGATCCCTTTGGAATGTAATTATTGTAATGATGACCACTATGTCAAGAAAGAATTCAAACACTCATGCTATGAGGCAAATTTATTTGAATTCTAAATCAGATTTGAGATTATTGAAATATTTTTTTTCAATAGGACAGATAAATGTTCCATGGTAATTGGATTCAGAAATGTTGTTTTTATTAGATTTCTTGCTAAATTTTAAATTTCTAACACAGAAGAGTTTTTCCAATTATATCATACAATAATTAGAATTAATACGTACATAAAAGGTCCCATTATTCAAATAATTCTGGATACCAACTAAATGAAACTGTTATTTTAAAAAATATAACAAATTGTCTTCACTGTTGAAAAGTGATTCTTTTAATCTGGTTGCAATAGGATGACCATCAAAGTAATCTACTGTCTTAGATTTATTTATGATTCTTCCACTAGGTTCACATCCAGGTTTTAAAAAATATCTAATGATTTTGATAAAGGTCATTCTTCATTTACTTGCATGACAAAGACATGGACAATTTAAGGTTGGGTATTGTTGTTGTTTTTGCTCCACAGAGTCTTTTTCTTTGAATATATTTAGCACAGATGGGTGTAAATAAATACACATGCAGAATTTCATCTAATTAGATCAACAATTATATTTTGTTTCAACATTAAGTTACTCAAAAAATTACCAGTTAAGAAACAACCCTCCATTTAGTAATCTTGGTACAACAACAAAAAACAACCCAAAACTGTCAATTTGCAATAATAAAAGTACAAACAGCTATCAAAAATTAAGATCCTTCTGATCCTTACAAACCTGTAATAGATATAAAATTCTATCAAACAATAATTTATCTTCACATTTGAGGAATTGGCAACTGGCTATATTAAGTAAAAAAGCAAAGAACTAATCAAGTTACATTAGTTTCATAAGTAGCAGAATGTGTGTATTTTGATTAGCATTATTACTATAATTATTTGTTAATTTATTTTTCAAGACCATACAGACAGATGGCATACGCAAGTACTTGGAAACTTGGAAAAGAACGTCACATTCGTGATATTTATATTTTGGGATAAATACGACACAAAAAATGGGTCTGAAATATATACATTGCATTTGGAATGAGCAAATCCTCAAGGGGAATTATGTGATCAGACTGATTTTTCTAATATTAAGAACTAGATTTCTGTGAAGAAAAATGTTCTTATTAATCACAACATTCTAAACTTGTTATACAGGTGTTGAAGAACCCCATCATGGATTTTAGAATCCTACTAAAACTTTTCCAATGATAAATGTAAGCATTCGAAGTTGCTTTTGTTTTTCTTTTTTAAATATTGAAGTGTAAAATATAAAATCATATAAATTTCACGTATTAAATAAGGAAATACATAACCCACTTAACAAATACCTCTCTTAGCAACATAAAATTTGGGCTTAATTGTGGTCGTAAGTCAAGGACTACCTGTAGTACACTTTATTGTAAAAATGGGAAATCCATTTGAATCATTTTTAAAATTTGAAAATCAATATATTAACTGATATATTTACACCAGAATAGAGGTACATAATAGTTAAGATTTTCTCTTCCAGCACAGAAGAATGTCCAGGAGTTCTAGAGATATAGCAATAACAATAGCACTTAGACTTATATACAGCTTTATAGTGCTTTATAGTCCTCCCTAAGCGGTTTAACAGAGTCAGCATATTGCCCCCAACAATTTGGGTCCTCATTTTACCCACCTCGGAAGGATGGAAGGCTGAGTCAATCTTGAGCCTGGTGGGATTTGAACTGCTAAATTGTAGGTAGCTGGCTGCAGAAGTAGCTTGCAGTACTGCACTCTAACCACTGCGGCACTGCTACCAATGCTGTTGAGCCAAAAAGTACTTTGTTCAGTAATAGAGGCAATTCTGTGTGAATAAATGTTTCAGTGTCTTTGTCATGATAATCAGAATAATTTCCCTAAATATACCAAAATTGAAAGAATTATCATTCATTGTGTTTCTGTCATAAATAATAATTATCATGAGTGGAAGTGAAAGGTTAATTTTAGTGTAATTTCTATTAAATGAATCATACTGAAATTTGGTCAAAACTTCCTAGGTTAAAATGCAATTATGTGAAATGTAGTAGATTTTGTTAAAGTTGCTTTAATTTATGAATATTCTAAATTAGTTGAGTCACATATGTCAATTTGCATTCTATTAACAATTTAATTCAATTCCATTGTTTTATAGAAGTAGCCAAACATGAGATTGATTGATATAGGTGAGCTGGAAATATTTTTATGAACAAATGAAATTGTCTGACAACAGGTGCTAATTGACTTTGTTACAGACAGTGAAGAAATGTGAAGCAGTGAGACAAGAGGCATTTTTCATTTATACATTTTTTCATTTATAGAATAACACTACTTAGAAGAGCTGTTTCAATCTTTGAATAAAAGAAGTGATCTAACGATATGATTCAGTCATATGAAAAAGTGTAGCAGTAACTAGTGTCATTCATTATTTAGCATTAAAGTAGAAATATTGTTCTTACTGCACCATTGTTTATCATTAATTCATTGATTCCAATAGCTATCATTGTGATAACTAATTCTTACCTTATACTAATATGTGGAGGCATTTCAGGCTGTGTAGCATAATAATTTAAATTTGGTTGATTGCTAACATCTCATCCATACCCTCACTACATCAAAGCTGGAACCCAAACATGGATATATTCAAAATAAAGTGAGGCTAGGCTTGGATATATAGGCAACTTCTTCTCCAGAGTGTTATCTCAAGGGGAGGGGATAGCAGGGCAGGGGAGAGGGGAGGGGAAGGGAGGGAGGGGAGGGCATTTTACCTATCAAAAAAAAATTGCCATAATTGTATAACTTCCTATGTAATAACCTACTATCTCTTTGTCACATGAACTATAGTCACTTGTTTCAAATTAATGACTATCATTATTCAATATATCTAAAAGCAAGTAAGACATATGCCTATTTCTTTTCCTGGCAGCCAGCTGATTCTCTATGAATTTCAGAAATTCCAGTGTAAGGATTTCTTACTAAGAAAACTGGAATTAGAGATTGGAAAGATTTAATAAAACTAAAAATTTTCCCAGTCCCTTCTCATATTTCAACCTAGAAACAGTAGCAGACATTATCAGCTGTTAGCCTGGTTTAACATATTTCGTCCTTTTGAATTACAATAGGAGATTTTTTTAAAAAAAAATCATAAAAGAAATGGGAAGGATAAAAAACACTGCTCCTTTCTCATTTCTGTCTTGCCATCTGAGTTTGGGTGGGTCACAATAATTCAGTGTATCAGAGTACTATCCCTGGTGGACAAATTGTTCTGCCCAGTTACTGTTGAAACTGAAAAATCAACAAGGTAAAAACCAACCACCTGGTTAGCAGGCAGAGGAAAATGTGTGTTCTGCCCCAAACCTGTTTCCAAGAGAGCAAACACAAGACAAAGGCAGCAGCACAACCTTTTAATGTTTCATCTATGAAATCTGTTTCTTCACAGATAAAAGGCTGCTTCCAACTAATTAGCTCCAACAAGAAAGACCCTTAGTTTTTGCAAGGCTGCCAAAAAACAACAGATAAGAAATAAGTTTACAACACAAGAGTCTTCAAATACCAACTGTAATGTCCACGAGGCTTAGTTTCAAAACGTCTTTGCTTCCTACAAAGAATGTTTGCTTCACGGCTGGCTTTTATCTTCTTGAAGGAGGGGCCATTACCTTGCAGCCTTACTCCCAAGTCGCCCATGCTGTTGTAGCTGCTCTTTCCTGTGCGCATCCTGTGCACACGTGCACTTGGCACAGACTCCTCGGGAACCTCCTCATCGCTGCTGCCAGCCTCCACAATCTCTGAAGGCAGCAGTCCACTCCCTAATGGTCCTGGCCCCTCATCCGAGTCCTCACTCTCCTCAGCCATCTGCACCTGCTGTCAGCTAACCACAACAATGTGTCAAACCAACCAAAAGAGTCAAAGATGCAATGGGATCCAAAACAAGAATAAAATAGTAAGGAATAATACGTGTAATGCTTCTGAAAAAGGAGTGGGGCTTCAATCACACAGTCATCATCTGGACCTTTTTTGACCAGCCATTGAAGACAAGATTAAGGAACAGGATAAAAAAATCAATGTGTGACTTTGAAGACCAACAAATATGTTATACCAGGTATTACATTAATTAATATATCCAGCTAAAAATATCTTGTGAAATGTTAGCTGAGTCAATTATACAAATGGATTATTATTACAGTATTATGAATAAAAAAAGCTCCACAGCACCTGGTTAGAACTTCAGTTGCACAGAAAGAAGGGAGACCGCTAACAATGTAATTCTTTTCATGGCTGCTTAAAAAACAAATACTGCACTCATCCTATAAGTTTCATTTGAATGTGTCAGTCCACCAACAAAAGGTACAAGTGTGAGATAAGTTCAACCCAATATGTAGCATTGGAACAGACTAAAAAAAAAGTAATTGTAGTTTGTCAAGACTTTAATTTTTAAAAATATACAAAGGGCAAGTCTTCTTGAGGATCATAAAAATAAATTTAAACATTTGTTTCACATATGATACCATATGCATATTTGGAGAACAGTAGCAACTGATGTTTCATGGTTTGATTTCTTGTATATTATTTACATTTCCAATTAATTGAATGGATTCAAATTTCCTTTCCTACCCTTTCCTGTATATGCTTAAATAACTGTTTCACTGTGCTTATTTTCCACAATATATCACAATAAATCATTTGACAAATGATTAATACTATGTCCATAGTATTAACAAATGGGTAGCTATTTCAATGTCACTAAATAATGTTATCCTTGCGCATAACTTATTTGCTAAATCATCTATATACACTGAAACTCTTGTATCTGTTTGATATTTTGTAACCTTTGATTTTTGAATCAACATACCTCAATGGGCCAACATACATAATATATCCAAAATCTGGGACCTATGATTGTGGGATTTGGCAAAGTTCTGGCCACTTCAGCACCACCACACTTTCCAAATACACTTCCTGGAAACCTGTAGGTTATGTGGCTGAAGGAAATATGGGAGGGGAATATCCCATCCTCTTCCCCACTTCCCTCTGGCCCCTGTGCCCAACCAGCTGGTGTCATAGCCCAACAGGCAAATGGTCATTAGCTGCTTAGGAAGAGGCCAACATTTTAAATTTCTTAACAGTGGAGACCAGTAAGGGAATAATGAGGGAGAAATTTAGATGATGTTGGCAAGGTAGAGCTGGCTGGGGACTGCTGGCACTTGATAGGTAAGCTTTCTTCCTCCTTGGAGAGAGAGGATCCTTGGGGACATGCTGGAACATTATAGTCTGCATGTCCTCCCTCCGAAAAACAAAGTGGCAAGCAGTTATGGAGGAGGGAAGAAAAGGAGGAGATGGTGGCTTCATTCAGATCTCCTAAGGGTCATGATGCTCATTGGAGGATAAGAAGTGTGCACCTATTGGTATTATATATGGAAAGAATGATCCAATGGATCCTGGGTTGTCTAATACAATTTACATTTCAAAATCTGCTATTGTAAATCCACAAACAAGAAATAAACTACAGGTAACATCAGACTGGAAACATTTCCTAATGAGGGAGTTCTGTCAAATTATGAAATTATCTTCTCTCAGAATTGGTCAAAATCCCATTACTTGAGTAATTTAAAACTGAAATGAACAAAACATTTTGGGGGGGGGGAACACTGTCGTGTCCGTCGCAAGGAATGAGACTCGGAGCCAGTGACTTGGTTCAGCTCATTTATTAGATCTCCGAGATCGGCTCGGCTCGAGAAGGAAAAAACGGCGGCTTTTATTCTTTGGCCGCGGCGGCCGCGGCCAATGGCACCGCTTTGAATCTCCCGCGATTAGTTTCCACCAATCGCGGGAGATTCGCGGCGGGCCAATCAGTGCGGCTCGCTCGGCCAATCAGATTGCCGCGCGTCTTGACCAATCGCCGCGCGGCGTTTACGAGTATGTAAATGACTGTACAGAACAAATACTAAGGTCCTGCAGCCACAATAACTGAAATGGTTCTGTCCTTTAAAGTTTATTGTTAAAGTCCCCTTGTTGTTGCAGCATGCAATATAATGCAATTTGAATTCTATAATTATATTTATATTTGTAACAAAATGCCAATCAGGATTCATGACGCATAGCACAGGTTTAAGACCACTGTAATAGCTCACTGTATATTTTACTAACTTTAACTGTAAAATGTAATATGTCCCTAAACAATCAGTTGTCAATATATGTAAATATTAATTGTAAGTTTGACAAAACTACCTGGGACTGCACATTCAAAACAACCCTCACATTTGCAGTAGATATGTTCACACTTAAGTTGGAAAACTGGTGGGAATGAAAAAGGAGGAAACTCAAGAGTACGCAAAGAACATTTACTGTTTTCAAGATTTTTCTATGGATTTTATTCATGCTTTATTTTTTTAATCTAAAGAAAGAAGTTTCCAGAATGAAAAGAGTTGCACTTACTTCTTTAACTGTACATGATTGCTGACATTTTAGTATTTTTAATTACTTTTTAAGTGACTGTGTTTGAGACATTTATAGGATCAGAAGAGTACATCTCAAATACTGTAGAGGAAGATGATTCGAGTGTCACTGGGGAAGGAAGGAAGAGCTACCTTATACACTTAAAAGAAAATTTACTATATGTGTTTCTACGCTGATTTTTTTCAAACTGAGTTTTGTGACTTTCTTAGGTTTCCATGACTTGAAAAGATTCTAAGAAAAAAATAAGAATTTAAATGCAGTGGTCTTGGATATACACTCAGCCATCTTCTTCCAACCCAATGCACCTCTCCTCTTGTTCCTGACTGTATATCACTAGCATTTCCATGATCCACACAGGAGGCAGTTGGCTATCTTTCCTTCAACACCAATTGAGTCTTCCGTGTTCCAAAATGCATATACACGTTTGGTTTACCAAACTGTGAGATGTACCTCTTTTGGAAGGTGAACACTGAGTCTAAAAGAAATGTAAAGAACCTTTTAGTTGTTGCAATAAATTCACTTTTCCCAAAATTTAATTCTATCTATGTTTTGATTATTAGGGAATATATGTACATTAAGATTACATTAAAGGAAGGTGTGATTGCAAAGGATTTAGGAATTCCTGATAGACACACATTTCTTGCCTGCACACAGACAACTCCAATAAATACTTTCCAGGCATCCCACATTTTCTAAAGTTTAACTAAGGGAACAAAAAGCAAAAATTCTAGCAGGAGTTTTAACTTGTTTAGCAACATAAGAGCAATTATGGTAAATCCTTCTCTTCTTCCATTTCTCACACTGCAGCCTGTATTCATCTGACAAACATGTATATCCCCAAGAAGTTTGCTTCATCAATAAGGCAGCAACCTTAGCATGCCTATTCAGGATTAAATCCAACTGAGTTGAATAGGAATGTAAAAATGTAGGATTGCACTGCTCAGCTGGTCAAATGGCAACCCTAGTTGTATCACTGCTGTCTGGCTTTTGTACTGTCAATCATTTGCTTATTTTATACTTTGAGCCATCCACTTCCTTTTTTTAACGTGACTCTTACCTTATTAAGGAAGTTTATTCTTCTAATCTTAATTTAGATTTTGCTATTGGAAGGATTTTTTTTGCTCCTAATCACTTTCTGATTGCTATAAATATGACATGTGACAATTTTCTATGGTAGAAAGAAACAAATGATTTCTGGTCATTTTCTACTTTGTTACATAACCTATTTCCACCTTGACAATAATTTAAGAACTTGAAAATCACTTTATGTTTTCTATGTATTCCTGCTTCAAATATATTAATATAATGTAATTATAATGAATCTGCATTCACTTGAGCATTGTTTATTGCAGATAGTAAAAATTTCTCTCCCACTTACAAAAGGCTGAGAAATGAAAAGCAGGGTTATTCCAGTGTAAACCTTGTCTTTATTTTCCCCACTCCCTGTTCTGCATTTAGGCCCAGCCATTATTTAAAAATGATAACATTATGGATTGATGTATGAGTTTATTTTCTTCTATCTTCCCCATCACAATTTTCCTTTATATCATGTCTTTTTACTGTAAGAACATTGGTAATGGTTATGATGATTAATGTGTAAATCCCTGAGAGTTTCTTTCAGCTGAACAAGGCAGTAAAATACTTTATAACTATTTTGTTTTGCAAATAAATAAATAAAATTTGGTTATGAATAAGTAAGAAATATGATAGGAGAGCATTTATCCCTTAATATCTGCTTTTAGGCTTACAACCCACCTAGAAATTCACATTATTAGCTCAGAACATATAGATGAATGGGTCCTTAGCAATCACCCCAAAGTAAATGTGTCAGCTTTGTATCTTACTCTTAGGATTTCCCAACCATTTTATACCACAGCCTGGATTCTGAATTATCTTAAAAGAAAATAATGTACATGAATGGGTCTTTACTTGCCATGTTTAATTTTGCCAAATGATTGTGGACAAAATGATGAAAGAATGGCTCTCTGGATGGAGATTGGAGAATTAACTTACAGGTAACCAATATTTAGCTCTAGAACCCTTCTGTTTTATATCCGACCCAATTTCATACAAAGAATTTTTTTTCTTTTTCTAAGTAAAGAAATCAAGAAAATAAAGTGCAGAATACCTGTTTTTTTTATATAAAGAAATTCTCTGAAAAATAAAAATAATTTGCAGTAGTCTGAGACCATATTTCTGCCACTATTCATTGAATTTTCAACAATATTTCTGTGGCAATTAATAGAAGCTCTTCATATCATTGACTAAAGCAGTAAACTTCAGTTTTTGAAAATAAATTGAAATGCTGTTATAAATTGTACTGAGAACTTGAGTGAATAAACATAACAAAAATGTAAATAATAAGAATTTATTCCAAATACTTTTCTGTGAGTCTTCATTGTAGAGAGATAGATGAATGTAAAAGGTATCTAGTTAATTGAAATGGAAATATTTGGGATTAGGGGATTTTATAGCTTAAATTGGAACACATAGTTCTTCCTAGCCCACTTGACCCTCTTAGGGAAAAAATATTTGATTAAAGCTTAAATGTCTTTACATTTAATATAATCAATCTATTAGAAACAGCTAACATTAATAATCCAGTTAAATTTTATATCTTCTTATGTTTCATCAGAATTGTAATTTAGTGGCAATTTTAAGGGTTGGAAGTATATACAGTTATGGTTATGCACCACTGCCCTACAAGAAATCAAGTTTCTCTTTCAATATCACAGTCTTGGAATAGAACACTAATTTTAATATTTTCTTAATAAAAGCTATGAAAATTGCATTTTGGATAAGCTTTTGACAAAATAGAAAATTTGTTTTCCAAAGCATTTTTGATTAAAATCAGATTCAAATATGGGAAAATCTAAGCGTGCCTCACACAATGCTTCTTTATCAAAGGATAATTACAATAATTGCAGAGGCAGCCACATAAGGTGCTTTATTACTTAGTAAAAAAAAAAAAATTAAATTATCTGGATTAGATTTTTTCCCCTAAAACCTAAAGGAGCTATAGTAAATTATTCAGTTAAATTATCCAGTGAGTGGATTCTTTTCTCATTCATAGTTTTCCTCCCACTCACTCCCAGTGATTTATGTTTTCCTTTATTGGCTGTATATAAAGATTTGCTCTTTTGTTATCAGCAGGAATGACTCATAATTAATTGTGCATATTTATCTTCTTGCATTGCCGAGTATATATATATTTCTTCCTGCTTCTTCTTTTTTAATTGATAAAAGCCAAATCTGAAGATAACATAAAGTTACTTTGTCTTTTAGTTAAAGTTCATCAAGAAGATAAATATTTATTTGGGAGAAAGTAATGAAAACTGAAAGATGGATGGTCCTTGGATAGAAAGTTAAAAAAAAGTCTAAAATCATCGTAATTATAAAAGGCATCTGAATCTGGTCTCCTGTTTAACTGAGCAATACTTCCATGATATTTCATTGGTCTTACAGATGTTTTCCTCTTGTCAAACTTAATTTGCTATGTTCTTTTAAGTATGCTTGCTATGTACCCTATTAAAATGGGAAGCCAGCAAAATTCTAATAAATATACATCATATTTTAGATAGCATCCTGAGGCTGAAATATGGAATTATTATTATATTGGATCTCACTACCTGATTTTTCAGTAAGCCAGATTGCTTGCCTCTAAAATCCCTTCGTCCAGCCTACTGAATTACTTTCTTCTATAAATCTTATCATAATTAAATGTACCTCAGAAGCATATTATTTTTGGCATCTTTACCAATTATTTCTGTTCTGAAATAAGCATTAATGCCATATGTAGAGAATTCCAACACATCTCCTGCAATGAGAATGGTTTTCACTTGTATGCTAGTGTTATAAGATAAAACCACATAGGGTTCTATCCATCTACACACCATGGATTAAAGTATATGAAGAGTTTTTTTGTTGGAAAAGAAGAGCCAAAGAATCAGTGAATGAGTTTCAAAAGCTGAAGCAGTTTTCCCTCCAACAAATTTTCACAAGCAGCAGTTCCTTATGCCATTTTCAAACTTACACACCAGAAACTAAAGCATAATATTCATATTGTATCTCAGCAGGTATTAACCACTAGAGGATAAGTATGGAAAACCATTCATTAGGGCTTCTTCTTCTTGTGCCATAGCCATCATCGGACGTTGATGATCAAGTTGGCTTCTATAGACACCTGAAGATACACAAGCTCTTCCTATTTCCCCCCCACAACTAGTACCTTGAGGAATGGTTTAGATTGTTCAAAGTGCATGATTGTAAGGTGCTAACACACTATCATATTATTGTACACTTCAAATGTACTAGAAGAAGAATAAAGCTGCAGGAAAGATCTTTTCCTACATAGTAAACTTCTGTATGGTTTGAATCGGGTTGGGTCTTTTTTTTCCACAAGTAACCGGACAAAAGTTCTGAAACTAAAAGCATGGCTGGGGGAATGGTGGAAAAATGCAAGCAATTAGCTTGTGTCCCCTTTTATGCGAACTGGATATGTTGTTTGTTGTAGGATTTAGTTCAAGTGTTGGAACACTAATAGAATATTTTTGTATTATCCAGTGATTATCTGAAGATAAACACTCGTTATCTAATGGAGTTCCCTTTGTATTCTCAACATTTTGAGGCTGACAGATTATTTCAGATTCAGTTAAAACTACTTTGTGAGAGTGTGAAAAGTAGAAACTGTGATGTGAATGTGCCCAAAGCCAAGTAACCATGGCTGACAGACTCAACAGATTTTAGCAGGCAGAGCCAGCTACATCTATTCCTTAGAGTCCATACCTGTAGGCTTCATCTGTAATCCATGACATGAAAGGGCAACAAAAGCTACTTAAAAAACATCAAAGTGCACAGTGAATAGGAAGCTGGAATCCAAGACAGAAAACTCCCATAATTCCCATTTCTCAGTTCGACCATAATCTTTAATGCACATAAAAGCCATACTATGAGAACTGAATTTCAAGAAACTGAGTGCAAAGGAAGGAGCATAGATACCGATACCATTTTCTCCAAAAATAAGACATATCCTCCCAAAAAACCCTACCATGATTTTTGTGTGTGTGCCTAATAGCAATAGCACTTAGACTTATATACTACCTTACAGTGCTTTACAGCCATCTCTAAGTGGTTTACAGAGTCAGTATATTATGCCAAACAATTTGGATCCTCATTTTACCCACCTCAGAAGGATGAAAGGCTGAGTCAACCTTGAGCCTGATGAGATTTGAACTGCCACGTTGCAGGAAGCCGGCAATCAGCAGAAGTAGCCTGCAGTACTGCACTCTAACCACTGTGCCACCATGACTCATAATATAAGACTTACTCCAAAATAAGCCCTACTTAAGTGCCTGTGCATCCAACCATCCACCCATTCCATCGCGTTGCTTGTCGTGCCATGGCTGTGAGGTGAGATGGGGTTGTGGAGCTGCTCCATGTGTCCCACACTGGATTACCTCAGGGCCCCCACAGCCAGGCCATCCATGCCATGACACCTGCCTCACCTTGTGGTTGCGGCTCCAGAAACCCCATCCAGCAGGACCTCACATGGCCACTGGCCCACTTCTTCTGTTTGCTCAATGGAGCAGGAGGCTGAGAGACGTGTTGGTGCTGCAACCATGAGGTGAGGCTGGTGTCAGGGCATTGATAGCCTGGCTGCGAGGACCCAAAGGTAAGCTGGTTTGGGGCACGTGGGGCAGTTCCATCCCATCCTTGCCTTGCAGCCAGAGAACCAGCACATCATTTGACTTCCTGCTTCACTGCAGCTGCGTGAGCAAGCAGAAGAAGTGGACTGGCAGCCACACAAGGATGGGGCTTCTGGAGCATCCACCAAGACATAAGTCAGGTGTCAGGCCATGGGTTGCCTGTCTGCAGGGGGGCCTAAGATAACCCGGTGCATGGGGCAGCTTTACTATCTTGCCTCGTGGCAGCGGCTCTGTTACTCCACTGGGCCTCCTGCCCGCTATGAGCAAGCACAATAAATGAACTTCCCATGTAGGGAAAAAATAAGACATCCTAGTGCTTATTTTGTAACCCAAAAGAAAACTGGGCTTCATTTTGGGGGGGAAATGGTACATGACTAATAAAAGTATATTTGTTGTAAACTAGAAAATAAAGAGGCATGTTCTAATCGTCAAGGTGAAAAGCCTGGCATGAAAATGTGTATATTATGATGTTGTACAATAGTGCTTGCAACCAGCCATCCCTCTGACACCTAATATTTAAGGGAACAAGCTTAGACAAGATCTCTCAAATACCCTGAAATTCACTTCAGAATATGACTGACGCAAACTAGGATTTACTCTGAATGCTAGACTGGGTTGGGAATTGAAGCTGCAATAAAAGTAGTAATCTTGAAAAATAATAATCTTGAGTGAAAAAGCAACAAGATGTATCAGGAAGGAAAGGGAAAGGAGGAGAAATGGAAAAGAGAAAGAAAATGACCAAGCAGTATAGTGGTCAAAGTCTACAAATGAGAAAACCCAAGGTCCAGTGTTTCCTTAAGTATGAAAATTAGTTGGGTATCTTTGGACCAAGAATTTTGTCTCAGCCTCAAACTGGAAAGCAAGAAACCTTTTCTCTACCATTCCCCACTCTACTTATTTGGCTTGATTATAATGAGATCAGAAATTTGTAAAAATTATTAAATATAACACCTACTTTTTCTGTTGCACCAAGCCTTGCCAATTTGAGATCAGTTTTTGTTGCATTTCTATTGTTTTATAAATTTTACATTTCTTCTCTTCATATCTGGACTTTGCTAAATTCTAAAGAAATACACAGTCATATTTGGCAGTCCCTCTCTAGATTTCACACAGAAACTATCAGCACAGTAAAAGAAGCAGGATTGTTGGTAAAGAGTGTGATACTGTGTTGTATGCAAAAAGTTTGTTTATACAGGCAGAAATGAAAGATATTTTGGTTCCATGTGTGACATGAGGAACTGCCAGTGCAATTTGCCAAATTGTAAGTCTAATCACAGCAGCTTATTTCTAGCATGGATAATGCTCGTTATATTCCAAAAACAGAGTAATGCTTGATATAATTTCTATGCCTGATTTCTATAGACCTGGCAGCTATGAATGCTGAAATACAGCCGGATTAATTAACCTGGGATAATATTCAAATACGAAATATTCAAATAAGCAGAAACATTTGACAATTTCCTTGAGTCACAGAGAATTATTTTATTTACATTTCAATTTTAATTAACTATGAGAAAAGATTCAACAATGCCTTTCATACATTCTTCATCCCAGCATGCTGTAAATCTAAGAACCTTATCTCAACCGAAAGATGCATTTGGAAGATTTAGTTGATATTAAACACATGTTGGCAGGCCCAGAATTGTGAAACTATAACTACAGAAAGGAACAGAAACTTAGTGTAGGCAGTAATATCACTGTAGACAATGTAGTCCTCCAAAATATGCAACATTAATTTAAAACTAACATTTTAAGGTCAGAAATGCTAACAATATAATTCTGTTGAATTATATATTAGCAATTACCTTGATTGGTTTTAATCTCATTTCAAGTTTAAATGTGTCACTGAAAATGTATGTTTATGCTGATAGTTGATTCCTAGAAGACAGGTGAGTCCCTACTAGAGACTTTAGATCATGATGCCTTGATGAGCTATTTACATGAGCTGTTAGCCAGTGTCAGACACAAACAATCAGATCTCCACATGTAGAATTCAAACTAGCTACTTTATTGTATCCATAAAATACAGAAATCTCCTCTGACTGCTTGCGTTCCCTTGGGAACACATAGGTAAGATTCCATGGAGCATAAAAGGTAGGGATCAGTGAGGGGTCCTTGGTCTTCTCTGAGCTTGCTTGTTTTCTTACGGATGTTTCATTACCCTAACTGGGTAGCATCAGTGTTAGTAAGGAATGTTGTTTGCTGTCTGGTGTCTTGCCTGTCTATGTGGGTAGGGGTGGTCTTAGAGATTCTTTGGTTGGGCTATTTATTGATGGATCTTTGTCAGTTTCTTGACTGAGGTGTCATGCCCCTGGTGGAGACTGACTCTGAGGGAGAGGAGGGAGTTGACAGGGAGTGGAAGTGTGGCTCCGGAGGGTGTGGAGGAGGCTGGGGAGGAGCAGAGGCTGGCTGGGCAGTCAGAGGAGAACCCAGGCCCATCCCCTTTCCATCCTAGGGCACGTAGGGAGGAGAGGATAAGGGAGAGATGTGATCTACTGGGAAGGGGAGGGCCTTGATCCTCTTCATGGGCTGTAGCTGTGACAGCTGGATAAGAGGATGGGCATGCGAATGGGCAAGTGCTGGAAACAAAGTGTGGAAATATCTCTAGTTTATTGTTCCTCTCTGAGTTTGGCATCCTTCCCAGTGTGTGTTCTGATACCTGTGGACATCTTCAAGCCCTATCTTGCCTGGTTTGTGTTGTTTTTCTCTCTCCCTCTTGTAACTGCTTGTGTGGGAGGTTTTTTTTTTGTCTTCTGTCAAGGATATTTGGAGCTTGGAAGCAAAGTGAAGGAATAAAAGGGGCTTCACCGGGTTTTTGTGACTGTTTGTTTTGTATCCCCATCCTGGGTCATCACAGGGGTATTGCTTACATGGTTGTTGATCTGAAGTTGACCTTGGAGTAAATCTGATCTGAGTGCTGGTTGCTGGTATGGAGGTGCTGGACTCTTCTTCTCTTTTGGGCTGGTCTATTGTCTCTTTTGCATAGTCTAAAGATGTTGTTAATGTCT
This sequence comes from Notechis scutatus, assembly GCF_049901735.1. Taxonomy (NCBI): domain Eukaryota; kingdom Metazoa; phylum Chordata; class Lepidosauria; order Squamata; family Elapidae; genus Notechis; species Notechis scutatus. The sequence continues at coordinate 117,606,470 of NC_142012.1, forward strand.
ATGTGTCTATTGATGGCTGATTTGTCAGAGTGCCAGGCTTCTAGAAATTCCATGGCATTTTTTAATTTGACTTGATCTAGGATTGTCACATTTTCCCAACTGAAACTATGGTTAAATCTCTCTATATGTTGTGAAATTAATGAATTTTCATCATGGCTTCTGATTGCCAGTTCAAGGATCAGTCCTGGATCTCTTGCAGCTCTGCAATGATTCAAGGATAATTTTCTATCTGAATCCTCAACCCAGACTGGCTGGGCATTTCCCTACACCAGTGAAATGGTGGCTTTAATCTCTCTGCAATGTTAATTTAAATTTAAATTTATATTGTGGAACTTTTCTCCCATTCCCCACCGTAAAAAACTGTGTTCTCTCAAACATGTTTAATATCTATACGATCATTTTGGGAATGAACATTAAGAGATATAGGATGAGGTTACTAGTATGGTTATGATATTCAACTCTATTTTTTTAAATCTCACATGAGCCAGGTATGAGTATACAAGTTGGGATCAGTGGCTAGAAGTAATAATAGGTTGGATGAAGGCCAATATATAGGATTGCAGGTTCTATGAATATGTGGCTCTCCCATCTGAAGACAGGATAGGTCCATCCCTGGCTGACTTAAACATGCCTAAATGTGCAATTCAAATCTCTCTCTCTTTTTTCAATTTTCTCAATTTGGGTCCAAACGCTTTAAATGTTTCTACAGGTAGTCCTTGACTTACAACCACAATTGAGACCAAAACTTCTGTTGCTAACTGAGATATTTGTTAAGTGAGTTTTGCACCATTTAACGACCGTTCTTGTCACAGTTGTTAAGCGAATCCCTACAGTTGATACGTTAGAAACAAGGTTATAAAGTGAATCTGGCTTCCCCATTGATTTTGCTTGTCAAAAGGTTGCAAAAGAGGATCATGTGACCTTGGAACACAGCAACAGTCATAAGTTATGAACCAGTTGCCAAGCTTCTGAATTTTTATCAACAATCATGGTGCTGCTACAAAGGTATGAAAAATGGCCATATGTCACTTTTTTCAGTGCCATTGTAACTTTGAATGGTCATTAAGTGAACTGTTGTAAATCAAGGACTATCTGTATTTTGAAGATGACAATGTGTCATCTTCAACAATGGTTGAGCCTAAATAATCTCTCCTTAATGACTCATACTATGGATAACAATCATATGACATTGTCCCAAAAGCTAAAGTTGGTACAAAACTGCAGCAGGGAGAACATTATCAGGAAAATCTGAAGGATCATAAGGCACAAGTCTGAAAGAGTTTGAAGGAGAATTCATTCTCAAGTGATAATCTAATCTGTAAAGATCCATGCACTTCAAAACCCTAAACATTTGAAGTCCCTGTGTCTGAAGTACTTCAGAAAAACTTATACCAGCAACGAATTTAATATTTATATGAAACTACTGGGTAAGAATGAAGTATCTTCAGTATTCTCATGACACTCAGTTATATATCTCCATCCCAGGTAACCCAACTAATGCTGTGATTACCCTGTCGTGGTACCTGGAAGCTGGAGGGATATGGATGTAGCTAAAGATAACTTTCTTGCCAAGTGACAAAGTAAAATTCACCTCTTTCTGGAACATTTGTCAGATTTTTTTGAGTCTATTGAAATAGATGTGCTAAGATGTATTATTTGTTCCTTTGTGTTGGCTTTCTTTCAGTTTTAATATTATCTATTGATATTGCTTTATTGGTTGTTTTAAAATTATACCAATCTGTAGTGTTTTATACAATGATTTATTTCATACTATTTGGCTAGTTGGCTTTCATTTTTTACTATTGCAATCTGCAATCACGATAAAAATAATCCCAGGATATATTTTTAAAAGTTTATCTGTTAGTGTTTGGGATGGTTAAATAAATATGTTACTGATAAATAATCTTAATGTCTATTGAGCTCTTCAGAGATGAAAGATATTTTAATCAATGGGGTAGAAACCTTTAACATCTCTAAATCCTGCTTGCACTTTTAATTTCTGACATCATTCAATATTTGTACAGACAATCCTTTTCCTTGCAATTAAGTACATTATGTCCCTCAATCTGATTCCATGTTATATAAAATAGCGAAAAGAAGTAACATACAGTACTCAAAAATTGCATCTGGCCACCTGCTTACCCAGGTTAACTGTTGAGCTCAGTTAACCACAGAGGAAATTGTCAAGGTGACCAAGAGGAATTTTTTCAGTGGGATAAAAATCATTTCCTACAATAATTCTTTTATTTTTTTCCCTTGTCACTGGGATAAAAATTGTTCTTATTTATGATCATCAAAATTCCATTAAATCTGAAGATATGTTTATTTTTGTTTGCAAGCCTTTCTCACAGACCATCAAGTTCATATTTATAGAGCACAAAACAAGACCCTGGTTAGTGACATTTGTCTACAGAAGATTGCTTATGCTTGATTATCTGGTGCTATTCAGTCAGCAAAGACTATCCATTGAGATGCTGTGCTTAAGTGAATCAGCAATTATTTTTCTCATTCAGTCCTTATAGAGAAAAAGGTGTGATTGTAAAACCTACTTGTCTGCCAGGATTGTGCCTTATCACCACCATTATATAACTCCTCTCCTCGTGGTAACCCCCTCTTTTCCTGCAAATGATGGTTTTAAAACAATGAGCTAAATTCTTAGATTAGCCAAAACTTTCTTTCTTGGATTGGGAAAAGGTCACACATTTGTATGAGATTCAATATGCCCCTCCAATATATTCATAAATTTCAGGATACTTTCAGAATCCTCATCCAAAAATGGTCTGAACAATCTTTTCAAAATGTTTCTGAATTGTTTTCCAGGAAAGTTCCAGGACATTATCAGTTTTTGACATGCCATATTTGAGTCAATAATTATATCCATGTTGAATATTCTATTTTTTTATTAAAAATGCAAATGTTGCCCCCAGTTGGGAGGATATCATTGCCAGTACAATAACAAAGAAGATTGAAGATTGTGACTCACAAGGACAATTCAGAAGCAATAACTCCATGAGATGAGGGTGTCCTAGACCTATTAGAAACCACCCTTGAAAAATAAGGCAACACATTAGCCATAGCATTCTATTTTCTTTGATAAGTAAAATCCTGATTTTGTCTACTTTCGTTGCATATGATTAACACAAGATATTTTTCCCACATACACAATAGACATTAGCATATACGAGTTTTTATTTCCCCAGGCATTTGTTTGTATGAAAATCTACTTGAATCTTGTTCAGAGCTCTTTGAGGGAGGATTGGAACACTGTATTTTTTTACAAGTAAACTGCTATGAGACTGGCATGTTTTCTGGTACAGGAAACTGAGTCACTTAAGGGACTAGGGGAAGATTGCAGATGTCTGGTCCAGGCAAAAGACAGCTCACTAGCTACAAAAGCCAGGTGGCAAGAAAAAAGTACATGGTTGGCTCATGGTGCAGCCAGCAGGGTTCCTACCATTTCTGGAAATTATAAGCAGGCAAAAAGCAGCGAGAGATTATTAGATGATATGTTGGTGGGTCAGTCAATAAAGCCACCTACACCAACTTCCTTTTGTAATATATATCTATTTTTATTCCAAAAATGTGTCATCTTATTATACATTTTCTGTTTCCTCCTCCCTTACCACTGGAACAATTTTTAAAAGTTCTATAATTTTTCATGCACCCATCTCTGATATGGAATAGCTGTTTAAGCATATTCAAAGGGAGAGAAGACTCAGTACACTAAATCTCAAGTGAAAAGGATAAAGTGCTAACAGATAATAGAGGCAGAATTATTCAACTCTTAATTTGCTCGTCTTTTTCAAGAAAAACCATATATTCCACCAGGAAATTGTAAACAACAGGATTGAATCTTGAGATTGAATGAAATATGACCAGAAAATATCTTGGTTTTACTTTGAAATAGTTTACATTTCAAGACCACATGAACTGCACCCTAGGAAGTGAAAGAACTGACAGATGGGCTGAATTTTCATGGATTATCCCTGAAAAATCCTAGATCCTGGAAATATCTTCTCTACACAGAAATATCCGACCATCTAAGCTCACACTAAGTAAGAGTACAAATATATCCTAATTTGATAGAAATTTGCAAAAAGTGCTACTCCAGGAAATATGGTAATAAAAAATATACATCATAAGTATATTAAGTCCACTTAAGAAAGGGGGTTATAAATTAGCTAATATTAATGATGGCAGTGTGGTGCTAAAAGTTGTACCAAACAGCTTTCTGAACAGCAAAGGAGGGATCAAGGAAAATCCAATGTAAACAACATATGCACAAATATAAACACCAAAATAAAACAGACTGCATTAATCAGTGCACTCAACTTATTTGTTTGCCTAAAAAGGATTTGATCTTGGGCACTATAATGCCTTATATTAGATAGTAATGAAAACAAGAAGCAATACAAGGGCATTGCAAAAACCTCCTTCTCTGGGGAAACATTAAAACAAAACTGCTGAAGTTTTCCTTGAAATTTCAAAACTGTGAGTTATTTTTAATTGAATGGCATTTTACGTTAAAGAAATAACTGAGCAAATAATATATAATGTAATACAAAACAATGATACGAACAAATTTTTAAAAAGGGATCAAAAACTTGAAAAATATAAAAATTTGTTCATAATTTCAATTTATCAAAGGAATTGATAAATGGAAATTTATCAGACACCTGTTGTTATAATCCACCCAAATTTAATAAAAATGATTTTTGTGGCTAAAATGTTTATTATTCTTTGTCAGTATTTTTTTTCTTAATAAGGCAATTGAAAAAGGAAGGAGAGAGAAATTTCAATAAAAGTTTATATATTTTAGCAATTGCATGTTCATCATTCTACACACAAGACAGAATTTGAAGTTGATGCATTAGAAATTATTGTAAACAGATGCTTCTGCCAACTGCTGGCATCTACATAGGGATAAAAGAGGAGTTTACTTCTAGTAAAATTAAAGTGGGTTTCTAAAATTGAAGTGGCCTTCAGAGTTCATGGTCTGCTGCACTGGAGAGTCAGATTCTCTGCCATTATATTCTGCTCAGATCACACTGAAATTTAAGCAGGAAAATATTTGAGATTGAACTTTTCAAAAAAAGATGAAAACCTCTAAATTTTGACAAAAATATTCCATTAGATTTCTTTCCAATTTTTTCTTTCTCATTATTAGATGTGAACCCAGGGTTTCTGCATGGAGTCACCACAATCTCCTTTTACAGTCTCTGCCCCTCCCCCTTCTTTCTTATCAAACTACTGGAATTTGTCACTGAAATTAAATTGCATTATTAAAATTAGGCAATCCAATTTACTACTAGCAATGGCTTTTTTGTTTATTTTTACTTCAACTTCCTCCTTTTTCCTGGAGGAGGGAATGCAGACATGTATTTTAAGATTATCTCCCTAACTATGCCCTGTTTTAAAAATGCAGTATGTGTAGTACATGATTCAATACTAGCGCATGGCCTCTGTTCCCAAATGATCAGACATAACTGCTGCATTATTGCTAATTCCTATACTAATTTCCTATTCACATATATTATTTTCACATAATTATTCTACCTTATTGCACTGCTATGAACTTCGGTACACCACAAAAGAGCATAAAAAGCCCTTTCATGTAGTTAGTACAAAGGTATAATGCACACAGGGGATAGAACAAGGACAAACTTGTTAGCTCATCACTTCCTATTATTATCTATACCATCTCCTACCCACATGATGAGGCCAAAGTCTTGCAACACAGTCATTAGAATCTATCTAATCTCCTTCTATTTTGAATTTTGAGAAAGTAGGTTTTCTTTTAGATTATATCTCATTCTAAACAAGTAGAAGAAGCTGCAAAGAATCAGAGAGCAATGAATCAGGACTAAGCCATAATTCTTGCTTTCCCCCACAATCTTCACTAAAATGATCACCTGAATAGACTTTCTCTGGAGGTGGAGAGGCAACAATCATAATAAACAAGGATGTTATAACATTAGCCAGTGATTCCCAATCTATGATTCATAGACCCCTGCTGGTTCATAAGGTGTCACTCTGTAGGGAAGAGAAAAATAATGTAATAATATTAATACCAACAGCAACAATAAAGCTACTGGAAAAGCACTGACAATGCCAGGAATTTGTTATTAAGCACAAACACACTTAGTGTAGCATATTTTAATAACTTTTCATGTGTAGAATTATATTAAAAATATATTGTCTTGCTTGTGAAGTGATCTTCAGAAATTTTTGATGACATTGTAATGATATGCAAAAAGTCTAAGGCTGAGAGCCGTGCAGCTGCAGAATCATCTCTCCCAGCCAGGATTAGTTTATTTTATGCATCCTGAAAAGAACTGCTGAGAGGTGCACCTTGTCTGTCAGGCACTCTATATTAATGCTAAAGTATGGGGGAGCCCACACCTTTGTGTCTTGTTAAGAGCCTACTGGTTGACAGATTTAGGGTACGAAGATGGACTTGAGCCTCTTTTGTAAATGATTATTATGTTTTACATTGGTTTTATTGTTGCTAGGTTATAACCCACCTCACTTCACTGCTAGGGTGGTATTTCATTTTTTTTTTTTTTACCTACATAGATAAAACTCATGCTGTAGACTATGGACAAAGAGTTGTATTCTATCTTTCTTATCTTGACAAATACTCAAAGTTAGGCTATTCAGCCAAGACTGAGAAAGATTCCAGGTTAATATTCCGAAAAGCTGCTTCCAGGAAGGGTTGTAATATTGAGCTACTAGACTTATTGAGTATTTCTGTATTCCTTTCTCAGGAAAATTCTCACGATTTTCCTTGGGAGATGGAAGCTGCTATTTTCTAGTGCATCTAGATACACTCACCAATTTTCAAATTATCACTGGTTTTCCTTGCAGTTATGAGACCGGTTTGGGAGAGGAAAAATTACACCAGCTGTATTATATGAAAAAAACATGAAGAGAGTTATGTGGATCTAAAATCTGTTCAGTCTAATGAATGACAAAATAGACCATTTACATTGCCAGTAATATACCAACTTCAATAATATTACACCTTTTGAGATTTCCACAAGTATTCTGGGAATATTAGGTATAGCCACCATTTTCTGAATCCACACCTAGTGATTCCTCAGATTATTGTCAGTAAAAGTTTGGAATTGTTCTATTATAAAACCGTATTAAATCTCATTTATAAAGTTAGTGAGAGTGAAGCTGATATATATCTCTCCCTTCTTCATACTTCTTTCAAAAATTAGTTTTTGGAATTTTACTTGAATTTTTCATTTTGGCAATTGAAGCAATGTATCCTGACAAATTTTGCAGGCTAGCAACCCATTCAGTACAGGTCCTTGAGTAGGAAAAAAGGAAATTACTGTTGAACATTTTGCAATATATTGACTATTAGGGAATAATTTTGAGTTATAAATTCTTCCCTTGAAATAAAGAAAAATACCATTTTTACAATTGGAGGAAAAATAAAAAAGCTAAATTGCAAAAACAAAATACATTAAGTGCAAAGTTAAGAAATCTTTTTTAGTATTATAAAGCAAAGAAATATAAAATCATCCAGCTGGGACCCAAAACTTAATTTTCAGATCTCAGATTAAGTAATAAAACACATAAAAATGGATCACTCTTAAATTTTCTCCTCAAAAATTAAATGATTGAAGTGTCTAAATCTTATGTCTACATCTTAGTTCTAACAAAAATCCTCACTTGACTTTTTAACTGTTACAGGTATGTTAAAAAAGCTTAGATCCAAGCTGGAAGTTAACACAGGCATTGCATTATATGACATGACATGGCATGACATCTCCTTAAGAATAATGTCCTTCAGTGTGACCTGTTGCCTATCAGTTGTGTTTGTGTTATTGCTATTCATAAAGTGTTAGAAGACAATAGGACAATGATTTTGCAATCAGTTTAGAATATGCTATATCTAACTGATCACATAACATTGGTTGGTTGTCAATGCATTAGTATTTCTACACTGGCTTATTTGAACATTGAACAATGACCACTTTTCCTTTTGATGCACAATGCACAATGCTTCTGCACAATTTTTTCTGCACAATTTTCAAAATAAAAGGAAAAAAGAATGACATGGCCATGGGTGTATATTATAGACCACCCAATCAAGCAGAAAAAATAGATGTCCTTTTTGCCAGCCAACTGACAAACATATGCAGGAAACACAAAACAATAGTAATGGGAGACTTCAATTATCCTGATATCAATTGGAAAACTCATTCTGCACCAAGTGAGAAATCAAATAAGTTCCTAACCAACCTAGCTGACAACTTTGTTGTCCAAAAGGTAGAGGATGAAACTAGAGGGACAGCCATACTGGACTTAATTCTTACAAACAGAGAAGTGATAGAGGGGGTTGAAACTGCAGGAACCTTGGCTGAGAGTGACCATGTCATACTAGAATTCAGCATAACACAAACACAAGCAACAGAACATAATGACACCAGAGTCTTGGATTTGAAAAGAGCTGATTTCAATAAACTCTGAACTTGGGAAAGATTCCATGGATGAAAATCCTAAAGGGGAAAACAATTCAAGAATCTTGGGAAACTCTAAAAAGTATGATCATAGAAGCCCAGACCAGCACAATACCACTGAGAAAGAAAAACAAGAAATCCAAGAAGAAACCAGCATGGCTACACAAAGATCTCTCTGACAAATTGAAAGAAAAAAAGGACAAGTACAAAAAATGGAAAAAAGGACATACAACTAAGGCAGAATATCAGCAGATAGCCAGAATCTGCAAAGACGAAGTCAGAATAGCAAAGGCTCAGAACGAACAAAGACTTGCAACAAAAGTCAAAGATAACAAAAAAAAGTTTCTTCCAACATATAAATAACAAGAAAAAAAAATCAAGGAAACAGTCCTAAAGAGAGAAGACGGCAAGGAAGTAACAGGCAACAGAGAAAAGGCAGAACTGCTTAACTCATTCTTTGCATCTGTCTTCGTGCAAAAAGAAACTATAGCTCAACCCACCAAAAACATAACTGTAAAAGACAGACCAGAAATAAAAGTTAAAATAAGCAAAAAAAATAGTAAGAGAACACCTGTCTGATCTTGATGAAAACAAATCACTGGGGCCTGATGGATTACATCCCAGAGTTTTAAAGGAGCTGGCAGAGATCATCTCAGAACCACTGCACCATATCTTTCAAAAATCCTGGAGCACTGGGGAACTAAAAGAAGACTGGAAAAGAGCTGATGTGGTTCCCATCTTCAAAAAAGGAAAAAAAACAGACCCAGGAAACTATAGACCAATCAGCCTAACATCAATACCCAGGTAGATACTGGAAAAGATGATAAAAAAACAGATCTGCCAACATCTAGAAACAAGTAAAGTAATAACTAGCAGTCAGCACGGGTTTGTTAAAAACAGATCATGCCAAACCAATCTTATTTCATTCTTCAACACAGTGACTAAATTAGTAGACCAGCAAAATACTGTGGACATAATATATTTAGATTTCAGCAAGGCATTCGATAAAGTAAACCACAACCTACTTCTTAGTAAGCTAGAAAAAAGTGGAATAGATAGCACCACCACTAGATGGATTCACAACTGGCTGGCAAACCGTACTCAATGAGTAATCCTTAATGGGTCTAAGTCTACATGGAGGGAAGTAAGCAGTGGGGTGCCACAAGGTTCCATCTTAGGCCCAGTACTCTTCAATATCTTCATTAATGACTTAGATGAGGGAATAGAAGGGGAACTTACCAAATTTGCAGATGATACTAAGCTGGCAGGAATAGCTAACACCCAAGAAGATAGGCTCAAGATCCAGATGGATCTTGACAGACTAGAACACTGGGCCATATCTAATAAAATGAAATTCAATATAGAGAAAAGTAAAGTCCTACACTTAGGCAAGAAAAACCAGAAGTACACATATAGACTGGGTGAAACCAGGCTCAATAGCAGTAACTATGAGAGGGATCTTGGAGTCTTAGTGGACAACCAGCTAAATATGAGCCAGCACTGTGCAGCAGCAGCCAAAAAAGCTAATGCAATCCTAAGTTGTATTAACAAAGGGATACAGTCAAGATCAAGGAAAGTACTAATACCACTCTATAAAGCCTTAGTAAGACCACACCTAGAATAGTGCATCCAGTTTTGTTCACCACATTATAAAAAAGATGTTGATACTCTAGAAAAAGTACAGAGAAGAGCAACCAGGATGATGAAGGGACTGGAGGCTAAAACATATGAAGAACGGTTACAGGAACTGGACTTGGCTAGTCTAGTAAAGAGAAGGATCAGGGGAGACGTGATAGCGGTCTTCCAATATTTGAGGGGTTCAAGCTATTTTCTAAAGCTCCTGTAGGCCAGACAAGGAATAATGAATGGAAAATGAACAAGGAGAGATTTAACCTGGAAACAAGGAGAAACTTTCTGACAGTGAGAACAATCAACCAATGGAACAGCTTGCCCTTGGAAGTTGTGGGAGCGCCATCAGTTGAGACTTTCAAGAAGAGATTGGACTGCCATTTGTCAGAAATGGTGTAGGGTCTCCCGCTTGGGTGGGGGGGTGGACTAGATGACCTACAAGGTCCCTTCCAACTCTGATTATCTGTATCTGTATCTAATTTGTAAGCATCATTTTTTTCTCTTGCTTTTATCTTTCCTCTTGTATTCAAGACACTTAGTTCTCTCTCTCTTTCTGTTCCTACTCTAACATTCATCTTCTTCAGGATATACTGTTTTTAGTGTATCCTACTGTCTGTTGGAGCAATGCAGAAGCATAATCATATAACTATTAGGAAAATTTCTAATGGTGACATTTCTGTCATACTAAATTCTGATAAGTGGCAAAAGGGATTGAATGGAAGAGATGCAGTGGTTTTGCAGGTTGCTGTCATTCCCACAGAGCAATTGATCAAGGTTTTTTGGAAATAGTTAGATTTATAATCATATATTAAAAATGGCTACAGGGAAGCTAGCAATTTTTTCCCCTTTTGTGTGCAATTTTTGCACACAAAAATTGAGTAAGAGCAATTTTTGTTACTCCTTACTCAGAGTGGGCAACTTAGTGGGGGGGGGGGGAAACTGTTTTCGTCAGTTGAAGGGAGCACTGATTAAAGTTTTTAATATTCCAGGTTTTGATAGAAGTGAAAATTATGGCTGGGCTTCACACTACATCTGAATGATTACAGATTAGAAATGGTAGTGTCAAGAATAAAAGTTATGGTTAATACATAGACCAAATTGGTCTTTGTCAATTTATGTAAAGCTTATGTAAAATCCAAGATAGAAAGGTGAGGCCTTGTAGAATTCTATGGCACAACTTGCAGTGAAAGAATTCTGAAGATTTTTTAAGCAGGTGAAGAATATATACTGATATTCGTATAATTGTTCCTGATGTTGTTTTATTTTCTTCTGAGTGACTCCTAAACACAGCTGCCCAACATTGCTTAAAGAAGCAGATGGCATCTGTTAAAGAATTGTATCCCAGGTGCTCAAAATAAAATTGCACATATTTTAATCATGAAAATGATGACTCCAGAGAAATAATCTAGATAAAACTTTCAAAGGGAAGTGAATAAATTCAGCACTTTAACTGCTCACTTTTTCTGGTTCTAGGTAGGGTTAGCAGGAATGAATTTTATACTTCAGAAGCTTTTTTCACTTTATTATCTTATAGCATGTAAAGCAGTAAAAAGCTACAAATTGGACCCTATTTTACAGCCAGATAAGGAGCAAAGCAATAAGAAGGATTTAAAATCTTACTGCTGTTATATATAATGTAGGCTCAATTCATAAAAGTTTGTCTTTTCTTCATCTTAGAAGAGGAAAAGTTTCTATTTAACCAGTTCATTTTTCTATAGTTCCATATGTACAGGTGAAACTCAAAAAATTAGAATATCATGCAAAAGTTCATTTATTTCAGTAACGCAACTTAAAAGGTGAACCTAATGTATGAGATGGACTCATTGCATGCAAAGCAAGATAGTTCAAGCCATGCTTTGTCATAATTGAGCTGATTATGGCTTACAGATCATGAAAACCCCAAATCCATAATCTCAGAAAATTAGAATATTATGAAAAGGTTCAATATTCTAGGCTCAAAGTGTCCTACTCTAATAAGCTAATTAATCCATAACACCTGCAAAGGGTTCCTGAGCCTTTAAGTTATCTGGAAGGGCAAAGTGTGGAAGAAAAAGGTGCATAAGCAGCAAGGATGACCACAGCCTGAAAAGGATTGTCAGGAAAAGGCCATTCAAAAGTGTTGGGGACTTTCACAAGGAGTGGACTGAGGCTGGAGTCAGTGTGTCAAGAACTACCACATACAGACGGATCCTGGACATGGGCTTCAAATGTCGTATTCCTCTTGTCAAGCCGCTCCTGAACAACAAACAACATCAGAAGCATCTTACCTGGGCTAAAGACCTGGTCTGTTGCTCGGTGGTCCAAAGTCCTCTTTTCTGATGAGAGCAACTTTTGTACCTCATTTGGAAACCAAGGACCCAGAGTCTGGAGGAAGAATGGAGAGGCACACACTGCAAGATGCTTGAAGTCCAGTGTGAAGTTTCCACAGCCTGTGTTGATTTGGGGAGCCATGTCATCTGCAGGTGTTGGTCCATTGTGCTTCATTAAGTCCAGGGTCAACGCAGCTGTCTACCAGGAGATTTTGGAGCACTTCATGCTTTCTTCCACAGACGAGCTTTATGGGGATGCTGACTTCATTTTCCAGCAGGACTTGGCACCTGCCCACACTGCCAAAAGCACCAAAACCTGGTTCAATGACTGTGAGATTACTGTGCTTGATTGGCCAGCAAACTTGCCTGACCTGAACCCCATAGAGAATCTATGGGGCATTGCCAAGAGAAAGATGAGAAACATGAGACCAAACAATGCAGAAGAGCTGAAGACCGCTATTGAAGCATCCTGGTCTTCCATAACACCTCAGCAGTGCCACAGGCTGATAGCTTCCATGTCATGCCGCATTGAGGCAGTAATTGCTGTAAAAGGGGCCCAAACCAACTACTGAGTACATATGCATGCTTATACTTGTCAGAAGTCCGATATTGTTCTATGTACAATCCTTGTTTTATTGATTGCATGTAATATTCTAATTTTCTGAGATTGTGGATTTGGGGTTTTCATGAGCTGTAAGCCATAATCAGTTCAATTATGACAAATCATGGCTTGAACTATCTTTCTTTGCATGTAATGAGTCTGTCTCATATATTAGTTTCACCTTTTAAGTTGCATTACTAAAATAAATGAACTTTTGCACGATATTCTAATTTTTCAAGTTTCACCTGTATTTTTTTTAATGCCAATTGCAGTCATAGAACACTGTGTCTGTCCTTCACTTTGACTTTTTTAATTATGCATTTGTGCACTTCGTTAGAAGATTCTGTAATTCCTAAACAATTCATTACAATTATATTTTCAGGCTATTATTACTCTGCACTACAGTAGTAATATTTTGGAAAAGAGACTACTTTCAAATAATCAGACTATCCAGCGCACAACTCTTTTGCCTTTTGAAAATACCAGGGTTGTTTTGACTGATTGTTTTGACATACATCAATGCTCTGTGAAAATAGGAATGTTTCCATGTTGTGAGCTTTTCGAGTTTGCAAAAACTGACAAACTCATTATTCCCACTCATCAATATCTGAGCACAGTCAATGATCAGCCTATCAATGCTTACGAGACAGGCATTTTAGAACGCCTCATCTCCCTCTCTCAGTTTTGTGCCAAAAGACACTCATTAAATATAAAATAGATGAAAATAAATGGATGTTTTTCGTAGCAAATTTCCCTCTTGCCTTCCAGGCTCTTTACACTGATATGATGGCTATTGATTTGCTAGATTTATAGCCAGTTTTTCATTCAGGGACTCAAGGTTGCATATAGAGCACAGCTTCCCCTTGTTTTTCCCCATAACAATCCTATGAGGGAGATTGAGCTACGAAAGACAGACTGGCCCAAAGTTACTCAATGGCTGAGGATGGACTGGAATTAGGCATCCCAGCACCCAGTCCAACACCCTAACCATTACACCTAGTGACTCTTAGTTGAGCCCTCTGCCACCACAGTGGGCTCACAGTAGTTGAGAGATAGGTGAACTATGTGTGTTTTCCAATAAAAAAGCAGGACTTTCATTGAAACACAAGTCTATAGAACTGTAACTCTCTGCAGTAGCATTTACTGATGAAAAATGCAGTTTCATTGCCAGTGAATAAAAACAACACTGGCAGATGGATAACTCAGTAATTATTGAAGTGGCAAGCCATCTATGGCTGCATCATGTGAATAGCAGGAGGCTCATCTTGGGCCATTATAAGAAATAGACCCCTGTTTAGAAATTTCATATGCAATGCTTAATCATCCTAGTCATAATATATATGTCCTAATAATATAAAACTGAATCTCAAAAGGCAAAACCTTGCATTGTCTGTACATTATGCAACATTTTCCTCTTTGCCAAAGGGAGGATCAATTTCAAATTGAAGAGGCTGCAAATGTTTGTAACTGAGCATTCCCACTCAGCTTTTCCAATCTCTCCAGTATTTCTAGTGCATAGAGTGGAGTGCCTAATTCTATGTAGTGCAATCCATGAAGAGAAAGGTATCAACCAGTATGAGGCAAGCTCAAGGTTTGAAAAACTTCCCCTGCAACAAAAACCCTCCAAAAGGACATAACCTGAAACAAACCTGTGACAATTATAAAGCTTTTGCTTAGAAAGTAAACTACAAAACTGGGAAGGGGGAGAGAGAAAGTAGAAGTAAGCACATCAAATAGAAGCATGCCCAAACTGACACATTTTTTGCAGGTCCCACTTGTATATCTGAACACCATCCCATAGTTTAGCAAATGAATGAAAGCATCCAAGGATGTTTATAAATCTGAAATGTTCATCAACCTGCTCATAATCTACTGTTTATGGTTATAGTGTATGCAAATTTGATTTTTATATGTAGCTATATTATATAAATGTATTTCTATGACTCAAATAAAATAATCTTACAAATAAAATGAAGGTATTAAGGAATCCCTAAAGGTGCTTTTTAAAAAAATTCTATATAATGTGAACCAGTTTGGAAGCACTGATTGTACACACGCTAGGAGGGTCATTTGCTTTCATTTTGGCATACATCCTTTTAAAATTAGGAGAACAAACCCTAGCATTTAAAACTGATGTAGTGTAATATACAGAATAGGAAATATAAAAGCCGATGCTAATAATTCCCTCTACAAAGCAAAAGAGAAAAAGAAAGAACTCACTACATTTCTTTTTCTACAATCCAACTAATAGCTTAAAATGTAAAGTACATTTTGCCTTGTTAAGCAAAACCACTTATGATGTTCAATCATATAAAAGAATGGCATGAGCCCACTCTAAATATCATAAGTCCTGGTCATCTATGGTGCACGCTGACATGAATAATGTAGCATCTTCCAAACCAAGAATAAAGCAAATATGAAGCCACAGGGATAGTAAGAACTGCTGTTAGCTTACAAAGTACATTTCCACCCATCATTTCTAACAATAGATGTGCAGACGTACAACACATCAGGAAGGCATCAGATCTGAAAAGGTTTCATCGCCTCCAAGTAACAAATCCATTATATAAATCTCATTTTCTCTCTTTGTGTCCCATATGCATTTAACAAATAGGCATCATACAACTAAAAGCCCAGAGACAAGTTGCTATCATTTTGCATATACAAGAATATAAAGCCAAAACATGAATTTATCTTAATGCTATTCTTTTTTGTAGACAGAACTTGGCTTTCAGAACTGTTTCTTGAAATATGGACTTGATTAAAAATGTTTCCTGGCTTTAAATAGTTGTTGAACAATTTGATTTTTTTTCTGGACTGGATTCCCTTCATTTGATGTTATTAAAAGAGAAAATGAGAAGAACGATGATTCCATTTAACTATGGACATTGCTATATTTGGAATTATTTCTATATAAGGCTAATTATGTGAATATTTTCACTGTAAGGGCCTGTTTTGGAGAAGAAGAAAAACTTACTACAGATAATAATAACTCCTGGAGATAATAATAGTGGTTTTTGAACTGGACAAGAGGATAGACTAGATGTTCTCCAGTTTATATTTCAACATTTCATACTAAAATAAATACTGTTAAGATGTTCTTTTACTGCACAGCAGCACACATTTTGAGCAGCTGATGTACCAATAAAGGAAGAAAATTTGTAGTTTGGGATTGAAATGAGAGGTCCTTGGTGCTCTCTGATGGTGCTTGTTTTCTTGCAGACGTTTCATTACCCGAAATAGGTAACATCATCATTGCTAGCAAGGAAACAACTAAGCTCAGAGTGGCTGATGTATTTTGAGGAATGTGTCAAGAGTCTTATCTGGCAAAACAAGAGGAAGGGAAAGGAAAGGTAAAATCCACTTTTTTCATTTTGGAAACAGTTGTAGATGCAACACTGCCAGTGTTGGTAATTGAAACAATTTGTCCTCAGCTCAGCTGCTGTACAATTGAAATCACATCAGAATTAACATTTGCATCTGCAGTACTTTGTAGGCAGTCTGTTTCTCCATTGGAGAGAACTCCCCTCTTACTCTTCAGTCATCGGACAGGTCTTCTATGGGAATGGCTTCACAACTCAAACACTCAAGTTTGAGTTGTGGAGTTTTGTGTTCAGACAAATATCTGCCACGTGGAAAAAACCCTGGATAAATGAGGAAGTATTTCATCTTGCTGTAGAGTTTCAATTCATTATACTTCTCCAGCCATAGTAGTCATTTACTTGTGTCCTAGTAAAGAGAAGATAGCTAGCTATGCAGACTTAGAAACATCTTTCTTTCTTGTGCTTTAATCTGGCTGAGCAACTCTGAAAGTTGAAATCCACACATCTTTAAATTGCTGTGGTTAAAAAATACTGAGAGTAACCCCATATACCTAACATCTCCTCCAAATTATTTTATTTCATTTTATCTCCTTATTAGCCAGTTAAGAGCCTTCTTGTTTCTTGTTTAAAAGACAGTAGAGGCCTACTTATTAAAATAAAATACAATACCTTTTGAGGAACAATATGAGTGAGATGAACCACTTTAGACATTTTCCAATGGTTCACAAATAAACTGTAAATTTATGGATTAAGGAGGGAGGCACTGTTATTTTCAGCCACTTAGCAAAAGGAAATATATGCAGTGCACAATCTGAGTACAATAGTAAAGATTTCATCTATGCCATTCATGCATTTTTATAACAAAATTAATATTAAAAGGAATAGCAAAGAGGGTCTGAGATTTTATTTGTGGTGGTAATGATTGATCTACATTGGGAAAGCTATGCTTTCATAAGGATTTAGGACAGCCTAGGCCAGGATAACACAGTAGAGCACTTGTGTACATCCGTTCTATAAAATAGCGGGCATAGCAAAATAACTTTGTGTTCTCATTTCAGAATGTTTTTTTCTTTCCTGCCAGCTATGCACAGTAGGAAATCTCTGCTGAGATTTCATTTTCATAAAACATCATTCAAAATTCCAGCCAAAGATTTCTTTTGTTGCTTTCAGAGTAAATCAGTAATCATCTCCATTACATCCAAGGGACTTGCTTTGCTGTTAAGCAGGCTTTGAGAGAGAGAAAGAGAGTTATGCTAGTCAACTGTACAAATCAGAGGCAATTGATTGAAACTGGCAAATATAATTACACAGCACAAATTGCTAATGTTTTCTCTTAGAGGATAACTCAGTAAGACATTTTGCTCCCTTGTTATTCAAAATACAAATAAACAGACTTTCTAATGCAAGTGTTTGTGTACTACAAAGATCCAAGCCTTTGCTATTTGAAATCTAAATGATACAACTTTAGAACTAAGTACAGCCAGCAATCAACAGCCAGAAACCATTATGGAGCTTTAGAGAAAAGCAAGAAGAAATACTGATTGTTTGTCTTAGTTCACAAACCCTATCAGCTAACATTGAGAGAACACAGTGATATGTTTGTCAGGATAATTACTGAGTTGGGGAGGTTGGAATAATAGTGTGAGCTGCACACAGGTTAAAGCAGATTTTCTGAGTCAAACCTAGTAGACTCTCCCAAACTGCTGTTTTGATTTTAAAGCACCATGGAAATATTATATTCTTGCTATGAAAGAAAATTATGACAGCTTGATATTTTTAAGAATATAAAAATCAAAAGATTATGGAATTTGAAAATTAAAATCACTGAACAAAATTATGAGTCTTTATATGTTAGAATATACACATCACAATTCTTGGGAAGGAGAATTTTTAGAATAATATTTCAGTTTTATTTTTATTTCGAAGTCATTGTTTGGATGAACAATGTGTTAATACAATGCATTGGATTCAAACTTACCCTTTATTAAATAGAAGGCCTTTTCCTAACCATAAAAGGCATTGTACCCAATCAATTCCTTACTGGAGTCAACGGTAAAACGGCCATCTTTCCCCTTTAACACTTGGTATTGTCTCTCATGTTGCTACAGGGTGTCCATTCCCCTGGTCCTCCAGCACAGAACAAATTACTTTGTATTTATTTCAGTGAAGCTTAATCAGAACTATTTAGAAAATTATTTACAATTCAATAAAAATGTTGATTGTGAAAAATATTTAGAAATTTGATTTAAATACAAGCATCACTGTTTGAGTAGCTGTCTAAGATTTAAACAATTTAAAAAGATGTCAGCTTCTTTCTTTCAGATTTGACAGCTTATTTACATTAAATACACATTATTTAATTTATTTATTTATTTTGGTTTCAATTCACCCACTTCATATCGATGATCACGGTAGTATGTATAACACAAGATTCATGTTTTGTTGCTATGGTAAAAATTACAAAGCACACTGTGGAGTTGATCTTATCACTAGTATATCTTATAAGCAATAAAAATGAAACATTTAAAAAAATAAAACCACACACACCAACCAAGTCCTTCATTACAAAGTAACAACCCAACTTCCCTTGAGAGCAGTTGTGTAAGAACATCATTCAGATGAGTACAAACCTCAGCAAAACTAGATTACTAGGAAAAGGAAACAGACTGCTTATACAACATCTTCTAACAAAATTCACAAGAAGAGTTCTACACTCCTCTACTCGTTACCTTATGCCACCAGACTTGAAATACTAGACCTAGAAAACCTAGAACTACATCGTCTTCAGGTCAATCTAAGTATAGTATATAAGTATATAGTATATATAGTATAGAGTGTATAAAATCATACATTGCAATGACTTACCTGTTAATGAATACTTCAGCTTCAACCATAACAACACAAGAGCACACAATAGATACAAACTCAAGGTTAACTGCACCAAACTTGATTGCAGGAAATACGACTTCAGCAACAGATTGGTCAATGTCTGGAATACTCTACCTGACTGTGGTTTCTTCCCCAAACCCCAAAAACTTTAACCTTAGACTGTCTACTGCTGACCTCACCCCTTTCCTAAAAGGTCTGTAGGGGACATGCATTAGCGCACCGGCGTGCCTACTATCCCTGTCCTATTGTTTCTTTTATTTTTCTTACATGTATCCATTTCATGTATTCATGTTTATACTTATACCTATTATCTTGTAAGCGATTGACAAATCAAATAAATCAAATCAAACCTCAGCAAACTAGATTACTAGGAAAAGGAAACAGACTGCTTATACAGCATCTTCTAACAAAATGAATACCCACACAATTTTATCAAAAATACCTAACCACTCAATCCACAACAGCACAACCAGCTATGAAAAGGATATGGTTGTGATATCATAATCAAAATCATCTCAGAAGAATCTAACAGATACAGTACTTACAACCACATGGCATCACTATAGAACACAAATCAACGAAAACCTTCCAAAACATTTTAAGTAAATCAAAGTACGCAGTAGAGCAGGGGTATGAAACTCACAGCCCGAGGGCCAGAAGCGTCACGTGCTGCCCCTGCCCCTGCCCGGTATAGCAAAGGGGGGGAAGTCCCAATGATCATGTGACATTGCCGTGATGATGTGAGTTTGACACCCCTGCAGTAGCCCAAGAACAAAAAAACAGGAATTATCTACCTTCTACAACATATCAATGTAAGGACTGTAATAGCTACTATGTAGAACAGAGAGGCAAAAGACTAGCAGAGCACATCCATGAACTCCAACTAGCAATCAGAAGACAGAATGAAAACTCCTTAATTTCATAATACATGGACAAATTTAATCATAGTTTCAACTGGGAAACAGTGGACACCTAGACCAGGGGTGTCAAACTCACATCATCATGGCATCGTCACGTGACATATCATGACTTTTTTTCCCCTTTTCCAAACTAGGTGTGGGCTTGGCCAGTCATAACGCATCTGGCCCATGGGCTGCAAGTTTGACAGCCTGTTCTATCCTAGGTTTCCCCAAAAAGCACTAAGCAGACTCTTTGTCCCAACCAAACACCTTTTATTAGAAGAATGTGAATTTCTTGTATTCACATTCAGCCAACGGCCTGGCAAACAGTCTTTCAAGGGTATAATTAGGAGCTCAAGTCTTATCTATCTTGGAAAGCTGCCTGGTAAATATTTCCAAATGCAGCGCTGACAAGGAAGGGCTTAGCACAGAGTCTCTAGGATGCACAGACAGATCTTCACAATGATGGAACAAACAAACAAATTGTTTCCGGAGAAGGCGGAGCTACGTCGCCACGATACAGCTGCAATCTCGGGGCTCCGAGATTGCAGCTGATATCTTCGCCCCTGGTCGGTCCCAACGGACCTAAACCGTCCCGTAGAGACGGTGATAGCAAGGGGCGCATTCTGTTGATCCCAGGGACATTGCTAAGTCCCTGGTTGATCCAGGAGAAGCCCCTTTACTATCGGCGGAGAGGCAGCCATTAAGCTGCTGAAGCTGGGACAGCTCCGGAAGGAAGAGACAGAAAGAGAAAGTGTATCGGCTGGTGAGGACTTTTTTTTTTATTTGGGACTTAAGGACACTCTAGATGAGTAGAAATCTGTAAGATTTTTGACAGAACTTGACAAAATTGACTTAGCGGCGATTTTCTAAAGAGAAATGTCAAAGTGAGGCTTGGCTTTTACTTTTACTTTTTTTTTCTTTATTGAACTTCTATTGCGATCTAGTAATTGTAACTAGACTGGTTTTTTCTCTTATATGTACCTACTTTTTTTGTTCTCCTTTTTGACTGTTTATATTTTTAGAACAGAGGCTCCCTTTAGTAATTTTTTTTAATATATATATATATATATATATATATATATATATATATATATTTCTTTATTAGACCTTTTAGGGGAAAGAAGGGGGAGTGGATTAAAGAAACTTTGTAACACTGCCAACTAGAGGCTTGAAAACACTTTATTTGAAGCTGAGAAGATTGTGAAAAATTCTTTCTCAAGGACACTGGAATTTGATAAGATAGAGGGAAGTATATTGGAGAATGTTTTTACAGGTGTCCTTTGGGACTTCTACTATCAATTGAACATTTGAAGTTTGGCTTTGAAATTTGTGGAGAAGCCATAATAAGAGCCTTGGATAATTAAATAAAACGCAGTGTGCTCCTTTTTTTATTTTCTCTTAGCTGTCTTATCCCTCCTCTGTAATCCCACAGTATTCTGTAATACTTGTATATTTATTTTTTATTTTATTTTATTTTTATTTTTTAAAGGGAAAGCCTCAGAATATCTTTTTCTTTTTCTTATTGGGACTTTTGCCTCTTTCATCTTCATTTTTGATTCTCTTTTATGGCTATTTTTTATTTTTTGAGACCTTTCAATTGGATTAAGGTGTGAAGAACCTGAAGAACTCTTTTCTCTTTTTTTTCCCCTATTACTTTTTAATATTATTGGGCTTATTCTTTTTCTCTTTATTTTTAATTTTTATTTTTGAATTATAATTGACTATTTTATAACAGGATTAAGGTCTAGAAGAACCTGAAGAATCTCCTCCTTTTTATTTTTAATTTTTTTTTCTTTTTAATTTTGGGCTTTTAATTTTTTACTGGCCTTTTTTATGTTTTCCTTTTTCCCAACTGGATTATAATTGGCTACTCTACTAATTGGATTAAGAGAGCTGGAAGACCCTGAGCTACCCAAATGAGTAAGAAAATTTTACCTTCTGGTATTTCAACTTCTGCTCCTGCCTCCCCATCAACTGGAGGACGACTTTTAACAATGGCGAAGCAAGATAAAGCACAAGTGGATTTAACGATGGTTATGCAAGGAATTCAAGCACTTAAAACGAGTATTGAACAAAGAATCGGGAAGACTGATGAAAAAATTGAAAATATTCAACAAATGATGGTGAAATATGATGAGAGACTTCAAAAAATTGAAGAGAATGATAAACAAAGAGACGAGACAATTGGAAACATTTATACTAGATTAACAATGGTTGAACAAGACAAAAGTGGGATGTTGAAGTGGGAGATGGACAGGTCAGAATTTTATATCAGATTTCAAAATATAGAGGAAGAAAAAGGACAAGACTTGGCTGCAGTAATGATAGAAATCTTGGCTGGAGCACTGGGAATAACAGAGGAAAAGATGATGGATGGAGTAGATGAGATATACCGAGTCTTCACAAGATATGCGACGAGGAACAACCTACCAAGAGAGGTCCATGTCAGATTTACCAAAAAAAACTATTATAACACAAATATTACAAGTGGCAAGAGAGAAGGCCTTGAAATATAAAGACAAAGAGATTGTGGTCTTAAAACAAGTACCTAGAAAAGTTAGAGAGATGAGAAGAGAATATCAATTCCTGATTAAAATGCTATTGAAAAAAGAGGTGAACTACAGATGGCTGATTCCAGAAGGATTAATGTTTACATGGCAAGAACAGAGACACAGAATTGACTCAATTGAGAAAGCAGAAATATTTTACAATGAATTTTTCGAAAGAAGAGAAATAGAGACAGAGAAAGAGAGCATCTCAACCGAACTTCAAGAGGATCAAATGGGAATGGGAAAAGAACAAGGTGCAGTAGGTGGACAAGTGGAGACCAGAGAACAACGTGAAGTAAGATCTACGAGAGCTGTTAGACCTAAATACAAAACATAATCATGGAGGAAAAAAAACTGATTTCTATAAATATAAATGGACTTAATTCACCTACCAAAAGAAGAAAATTTTTTCATAAATTAGAGAAGTCAAAATTTGACATAATTTGCTTACAAGAAGTACACATTAAAAAACAACATCAACAATTATTGGTACGATCAAAATTGGGGGAAATCTTTACTTCTCTGACTCATTGTAAGAAAAGAGGAGTGGTCTTGTATATTAAAGAAACTATTCCAGCAAAACTTATTTATACTGATGAAGACGGAAGAGTATTAATGGTTGAAATAGTGGATAATAATATAAAAACACTCCTGGTTGCAATCTATGCCCCGAACGATAAACAAGAAGAATTCTATAAAAAATTACATATGAAAACAATGGGACTGGACTATATTAATATAATTATGATGGGAGATTTTAATGGAATTGTAGATAATAAACTGGACTATACAGCGACAGTATCAAGACAAAATAGAAAGACTCTCCCTAAATCTTTTTTCAAAATGATAGATGAACTAAATTTAAAAGATATATGGAGAGAAAGAAATGCTAAAACTCAACAATATACTTTTTATTCAAATAGACATTTATCATGGTCTAGAATAGATATGATTTGGATCTCAACAGAATTAATATCTAATATCTAAGAAATAAATATTGAAACAAGTACATGGGCAGACCATAATCCAATGACAATTAAACAAACAAATTGTTTCCTAAAAAAGCCTCCTCCCTTTTTGCTTTTCTTTTAAGCCTTATGGGAGGGGCCATTCATCATTCACCTGTGGCCTTACTCCCACATCGACCCTGAGTTTGTACTTGTTCTTTCCTTTTGGTAGCTCTGCACAGAACTGGGAACCAGTTCCAGCTGCTACCCTGCCTCACTGCTCTCCAAGCCTGAAGGCAGCTGATGACTGCCAGCCTGCCCTGGCCCCATTTCTGCCTATTGTGTGGGAATTCAGTCCTACTACCAACTCTTGGTCAGGCCAAGCTGAAATTTTATTTTCTCCATAAGTCATATAACAAACGTTCCTAATTTTCATGTGATACATATATATTTTTAATTATGCTGTACAGTCAGACCATTTTAGCTTTTAAACTGAATACATCTCTTTGTTGTCCAAAAAATGGTTCAGCCTGGCACAGAAGCCAATCAGAGCCAGACATGAGAGAAGGACTTTTGCAAAACTTTTATTGAAGCACTTCAGTAAAAGGATCCCAGTCCAATTTAGGAACTGAGACACTGTACAATAAATAGCAAAGCATGATCTTTAATATAATTAATTTTCCTGAAATAGGAAAGTAACCTTTCACAAAGCTATTATCTTTTTGGGAATTCTACCTTGCTTTTAGTCTACATGTCCATTTGTCTATGGCAGGGTGTCAAACTGGTGGCCCTCAGGCCAGATGTGTCACACACAAGCTACACTCACCCAGTTCCATGAAGGGAAAAAAGTCACAAGATGTCATGTGATGGCAACATGACACTGCAAGTTTGACATCTGTGTTCTATGGAATTGCACATCATCTGAGGTTATGTTTCTTTTTGCCCCTATATACGTAGTTATTTATATCTTGCTTAAGCTTTATGTATCCTTCATTCCTACTTGTGGTTTCTGCTACTCACCTTCTTGTTGCCAAATCTTGTAACCAAATCTTGTTGTTACATTTCCTTCATCTTTAAGTGACACATTGTCATTGCACAGTTGCATTCTTCTAATTTTTTATTCTTTCCTAGAATGGGGGTGTATTGCTTTATAATGGATGATCCATCATCTTCTTCCCAAAGTAAATTCAGAATATTATGGGAATGATACAACTTTCCATCCTGTGCTAATTTTCATTTATATTGGTGTCTAACTAACATTCATTTTTCAGAGGGATATTTATTATCTGTTTATTATGCATTTCAAGTAATTGGATTGTTTTCTCCAATCATATTGATCTATCACCATCTGTTTGCCCTTCAATTCCAGTTCCACAGGAACTAACAATAGGACATTTTAGAAATAGCTGGTTGTACATCAGTTATCTGCCTGTAAGCATTGCTCAGTTTTCAAGAACATCATTATTGTATATTATCAAAAGTGTTAACAGGCATCCTTCAGCCATTTCCTGAATGAGTGATGTCTTAGACCGAAAGACTGTCATTGTTTTTTTTCCCATTGTATATCACTGGATGATTAGTTAGCCATCAACAGTGAAAAAGCATTACAAGCTGAATGGGGTGTCATCTGTCATGCTATAACTACCTCATATCTTTTGCTTATATTGTGCAGCATGACCCATTCTTTTAAAAAAGAACACGCTCATAGGTTTTCCCTGGTGATCTTATACTTTCAGGACATTTCACTGTACTGTAATTCCCACACTAAAAAAGGATTTTTTCTACTTTAAAGTAGGAAAAGTTTTCTGAATTATATGGACAAGGATGACAAGACTTTTAACAAATCCCTATTTTCATGGTTGCAGGAAATAAAAATGATTTTCCAGGCTACGCTGTTAAAAAATTGATTCTCCATAAGAGCTTCATAACAAGTAAAAGGAAAATAATCTATATATCATACTTTAAACCTACACATATAAAAGTTTGAACTCTGCAAGAGTAGGGCTTTGAGACTGTCTGAAAGATCATGTGATTGGGCACTTATTGAACTGTAGTATTTATGAATACACCCTTTTCAGAGAGCCGGAGAGAATATCAATCTATGCTATTAAAGGTCAGGGAAAGACTAGGGAAAATCATGAATTTAATCCACATGTCTTCAGGCGTCCCATTCTTTATTTGAAGTATACATATGTCACACTTAAATTGACACAGTTTTTCCAATCAATATTTCAACTATCACGATGTAAAAAATTTACTGAGATCCATTAGAACTACCATATCTGCAAAAATTTGGATGACCACTAGATGATAACAAAGAAATACAGGAAATATTTTTTTTCTTGGTACCAGGATGTCTGAATTTTCCCACCCAGATATTGTAACCATAATTCACAACAAACAACATCTTACAAAAAAAAGGGTATTCTACTAATATAAAGATCAGCTTAGGGTTACCAAATGTCTGGGAAAAGATGAGCATGGCCTCCTTTTTGTCCCCATCCAATTGGCAGGCACAGTCTTACATTAAATGTCATCTGACTTTTTGAATATCCTGGTTTTGAAAAAAATGTTGGACCATTTTCACAACAATCATCATTCAAACTTTTGTGCTTTGTGACCTTCTAAATTTTCAGTTTCTTTTTTTCAGATTTGACACCTTAGATATACATTATTTAATTTATTTCCTGCTTCTAGCTAGCATTTGGCTTCAATCTATTCCCTCCACATCTATGATCACAGTAGTTTATAGAGCATAAGATTCATGTTATGTTTCTATGGTAAAATTTGCAAAGCACATTGTGGAATCAATGTTATCACTAGCATATGTTCTTAAAAATAATGGTTTGTTTGGAAAATATTGCAAGTGAAAAACCTGTCTTTATGAAGCTAGAAAATTCCATATACAGTTTTGTTTATTTATATAGCCACCAATATTGTATGACTATGAGAGTCTAAAAGGAGTAGTTGAAAACAGAATAAAAACAACCAAATTCAAAACAACTTAAATAAAATAACATAGCAGCAGGGAATCCTCATTTAACACAACTATGATCAAGAAATGGGCACCAAATTTGATGGATACACCAGTTTTTCTATGCCTTTCAAAAGGTCAGAAAATTCCAGGCTACTTTGGAGAATGATATTTGTTCATTTGTTTCTCAAATGTATTTATTAACCAAATGTACAGGTGAAACTCAAAAAATTAGAATATTGTGCAAAAGTTCATTTATTTCAGTAATGCAACTTAAAAGGTGAAACTAATATATGAGATAGACTCATTACATGCAAAGCAAGATAGTTCAAGCCATGATTTGTCATAATTGTGATGATTATGGCTTATAGCTCATGAAAACACCAAATACACAATCTCAGAAAATTAGAATATTGAATATTGAAAAGGTTCAATATTCTAGGCTCACTCTAATCAGCTAATTAAGCCATAACACCTGCAAAGGGTTCCTGAGCCTTTAAATGGTCTCTCAATCTGGTTCAGTAGGAATCACAATCATGGGAAAGACTGCTGACCTGACAGGTGTGCAGAAAACCATCATTGACACCCTCCATAAGGAGGGAAAGCCTCAAAAGGCAATTGCAAAAGAAGTTGTATGTTCCCAAAGTGCTGTATCAAAGCACATTAATAGAAAGTTATGTGGAAGGGAAAAGTGTGGAAGAAAAAGGTGCACAAGCAGCAAGGATGACCGCAGCCTGGAGAGGATTGTCAGGAAAAGGCCATTCAAAAGTGTTGGGGACTTTCACAAGGAGTGGACTGAGGCTGGAGTCAGTGCATCAAGAGCCACCACATACAGACAGATCCTGGACATGGGCTTCAAATGTCATATTCCTCTTGTCAAGCCGCTCCCGAACAATAAACAACATCATAAGCATCTTACCTGGGCTAAAGACCTGGTCTGTTGCTCAGTGGTCCAAAGTCCTCTTTTCTGGTGAGAGCAACTTTTGCATCTAATTTGGAAACCAAGGACCCAGAGTCTGGAGGAAGAATGGAGAGGCACACACTGCCAGATGCTTGAAGTCCAGTGTGAAGTTTCCACAGTCTGTGTTGATTTGGGGAGCCATGTCATCTGCTGGTGTTGGTCCACTGTGCTTCATTAAGTCCAGGGTTAATGCAGCCATCTACCAGGAGGTTTTGGAGCACTTCATGCTTTCTTCCACAGACGAGCTTTATGGGGATGCTGACTTCATTTTCCAGCAGGACTTGTCACCCACCCACACTGCCAAAAGCATCAAAACCTGGTTCAATGACCGTGGGATTACTGTGCTTGATTAGCCAGCAAACTTGCCTGACCTGAACTCCATAGAGAATCTATGGGGCATTACCAAGGGAAAGATGAGAGACATGAGACCAAACAATGCAGAAGAGCTGAAGGCCTCTACTGAAGCATCCTGGTCTTCCATAACACCTCAGTAGTGCCACAGGCTGATAGCTTCCATGCCACACCGCATTGAGGCAGTAATTGCTGTAAAAGGGGCCCAAACCAACTACTGAGTACATATGCATGCTTATACTTTTCAGAGGTCCGATATTGTTCTATGTACAATCCTTGTTTTATTGATTACATGTAATATTCTAATTTTCTGAGATTGTGGATTTAGGGTTTTCACGATCTGTAAGCCATAATCAGCTCAATTATGATGAAGCATGGCTTGAACTATCTTGCTTTGCATGTAATGAGTCTTTCTCATATATTAGTTTCACCTTTTAAGTTGCATTACTGAAATAAATGTACTTTTGCACGATATTCTAATTTTTCAAGTTTCACCTGTATATGTTTCAGAAGGCAGATACCAAACAGAAAGGGATCTGTTCCTGAGTCCAACCACAGGACATGGGACATGCTTCTCCTGTTGAATTTCACAGGACAGGCAAACATCACTGGGAAGAGTCAGACCTGTATTTTTGTTGCAGATGCTGACAAAGTTAAACAGTGTGTTCTCCTTTATTGCCCACCTGCCATTTTGTTCCCTGTGTCATCCTGTGATATTTGGTAACTCTGGCCAGTGGGAACCTCCAATTTGAAAACTCATCTCCACTCCCAGTTGTGTTACATTCCCTTGAACAATATAGATTAGTGGTGCATTAGTGTAAGTTATTTAAAAATCCAATGAATAAAATGAACAATATACTTAAGAAATAGATACATTTAAATTCTTTTAAAATTGCTTTAGTTGCCTTAAGACTAATACTGTAATTATGTAAAATGTTTTATTATTTCTCTAATTCACTAATTCAAGCTTATTGGTAAATTCTTATTACTGGTTTTAATGATTTTGAACTGTTCTATAGATAGGGCCAACGCCGGACCGGACGCCGGAGATTTTTACCAGGCCAAAGGGGGCCGCCATTGTTTTGCGGCTTGAGAAAGGCCCGGGGAGTGTCGGTGTCGGTTGAAAGCGGATTTGGGTGCGATCCGGGGGGCTGAGAGCCGCCCCGGGGGAGTTGAGGAGGAGTAAGAAAGGCCAAAAGCCCACCAAAGGCAAAGGAGGAGTGAGGGGCGGGAGAGCGGGGACGGTGGCGGCGGTGCGCCGCCTGCCGGTCGCGGGACCGTCGGGATCATTTGTGGCCGACCGGGCGGGGACAAAAAGGGGCCCTTAGATAGTATAATCATGGGGGAGGGTGCCTCTGCACAAAACATCAAGAGAAGTAGACAAACTCAGAATCTCTCAGTTTATTTATTTTATTAAACAAATTATATCACCATCCAACTAATCATAGGCTGCTTACAATATTTTAAAAATCCATCCACATAATAAAACCCATTAAAATGGACCCAGCCCCAATGTGTGTGCGCGCGCACAAGCACATTTCTTTTTTATGTGTTTCTTTGGGTAAAAATTACTTCTTCAAATTCATATACCTTTCCTCCTCACTTACTGACCAATCAATCACTTAAATGCAGTAAACAAGAGTCTTCCTTGTTGTCTAAATTAGTTTATCTTCTATTACATTTAAATTGACTATTCAATGAAAAGTATTACAAGGATTTTGGGGAAACATCTAAAGCTTACAGAAGCCACATGCTTTCCATCCCCCAACAACTTCAAAATTCAGCATTCCTAATTTGGCATGTGCATCTACATTTTTTGTAAGGTTTATAAAGGCTGAATAAAGCTCCTTTTAATAGCTCTCTTGCTAACAGTATTGTAGAAACAGACCACTGATTAGCATGTAAGAACTAATCATGGGCTAATCATGTCAAAGAAAAAGAAATTATGGCATGCTGTTTCCTTTCCAAATAATTGTTTCCTTTCCAGTTTGAATGCCTGCATTAGAACATATGTAAACATAGAGCTATACTTCAAACAATCAGAAATTGTATGGAATAATATATTGCATTCAACACACTCCCACCATCGAGAACATTATTGGTTTTGTATTTAATTCAAAAACATCTCCCTAAAGAAAAGAAAAAGAAAAAAAAACCCAAAAACCACATAAAAACAGGGAGATCTGATTTTATATACTAACAATCTATTGAGGTAGTTCAGTGATTGCACATCCCAAACCATTTTATAGACCAGGGCTATCAAACTCAAGCTCCCCCATGCCCCATTTTGGCTGGCACGGTGCTGTAGAAGGCTGTCCAGGCCAAAAACAGGGCACAAAAGGTTGTGCATGGGATCCCCACGCTCGGTTTTGGCCATCAAGGTGTTGCAGGAGGTGTCCATTCCATCTCACACACACCCCAGCCGCCCACAGAGGAGAAGTACAACACTGATCTGGCCCTCAAAGAAATCCAGTTTGACACCCCTGTTATAGACCAAAATCTAAACAGTCAATTAAATTCCTTTTGATAGACTAAAGCAAAAAATGATTCCAACACACCTTTTTGCTTTTGAAGAGGGTCTGGAGACTTCAGCTGGTGCAGAGTACAGCTGCAGGGCAGGTATATGCATGGAACACCTCCATTACTTGAGCTGCATTGGTTGCCAGTTTGCTTCTAGATGAAATTCAAGGTGCTGTTTTTTGACCTTTAAAGACCTATATGGCATGGGATCAGGTTATCTGAGGGGCCACCTATTCCTGATTAAATTTGCCCATCCCAACATCCAAAAATCTTTTTTTAAACAAGTTTTATTCATTTTTCCATCTTTTAACACCTCATTTTAGAGAACAGCATGATTACAGGTTTCACATATACATACAAATATGACCATAGTTACATATTCAATTTTTGTATTCAATTTCTTATCTTAACGATGCTTGTATACATTTTCTATTTTATTGTATTATTCCCAATGCATATCTCATTTTTAATTCACATATATTAGCTTCATTGTTATACTTTAATACTTTTAGCTGTCACATTTGTATAGACCTCTTAAATTCTGATTAATAACACTCCTTCTATAAATTGGTTTCCCCCCTAAAATATCAGTTTAAGTGCGCCACCTCTAAGTTACATATTCATTAATTATCTCCCCTTTTAAATCCCATTAAGTGTTTAACATTTTATTACCTAAATCATTAAAAATAATATTCCCATTAAGATTACATAACATATATAAATCAGATTCTGCATGATTTCCCCTTTTTGATTTCATAGAATTTATCTACATTTTAAAACAAAACAAAGGGACATATTAATCTACTCATACTCTACTCTAGTCCTAAACCCTGATGTAAATTCCATTTCAGCTCTTCTCCTAAATCATTCCATTTATCTCAATATATTTCAATATATTTAATTAACATATTCTATTATTTGTTACCATTATCTCTATACATAAAGGAAAAGAGCATTAACAAAAAAAATAACAATTCTATTTCCCATCTTATCAATCTATATGTCCCCATTTCACAACTACAAGTTTATTTATATTACTCTCCAGCACCTTGCAGAATCCCCTCCCAAGTATCATACAGCCATTATCTCTGAGTCTAATTAAAAAAAATTTCCCCATTTTTTAAAAATTCCCATATTTCTTGATTCCCAAGTCCTGTTTCTTTTCCCTTCCTTCCCTTAATATTTTGTCCTTTATTCTTTCACTCCAGTTTTTAACTCCCTCTCTCTTTATAACTCCCTTCTGCCCTTCGAATTTCTGCTGATTCTTTTTCCTTTTTTTAATTTTCCAGATATTTCCTCTTTATTCAATTTCCCAAATCTCCAATATTTATTCCGAACTCTTTTCCTCTTTCTTTCCAGAGTTCTTTGTTCTCGATGGTAGTTAAAGATGGCTCCTTACTCCTCCTCCTCTTCTGTCTTCTTTCTTTGTTGTTCATACTCTGCAATCGCCTCTTCAAAAAATTTAAAAACAAAGCCTAAAGTTTCACCTCGTTCTTGTAATGTTTCTTTCATGTTTCTAAGTTCCATCTTTAATGCCTGAAGAGCTATCGCCATTTTACACCTTTCTAATTAGTCCAAATAATGTCTTTAAAATTAGTTTCCAACAGTCTACTTTTAGTCCTCAGCTAATCCAATGCCAAATCTATATCAGAATCAACAATTAATCGAAGGGCAGAATCTTCATGTTTCTTTCTTTGTTTCAATGTTTCAAAGTTCTTGTTTTATTGTATCAATTTTCCTTGTATTTTTAAGAAACAGAGTCTTTTATAAGAAAACAGATTAAAGTTAACTCAGATGGGACTCTTTGTTCTGACAAATCCACCTCTTCTTTCCTTTTCCCTTCACAATTATTTAGAGCTTTTTCTTAAGCCACAATCTTCCAAACAGTTCAGATCCAATTGATATTAAATTTTCTCTTTAAGAATTTTATAGTTCAGCTTTGTTAGTGCCTATATAAAGTCAAAATATACTTATCCAAGTTAATTAGGTGCTTTCTCCTCCAGCTTCTACCTCTCCCAGTTCAAAGCTCCACACTATCAAAAGCAATTCACACCTTTTTTGTCCCCCTTTCTGTTCACCACTGTAAACCCTTTCTTAAAGATTCTTTGAAATGTTAATCCTGAAGGTACTTTCCATTTAATTATATCTTCCCGTTCCTCCTGCTGTTCACTTCTTTCTCTCTCTCCTGCCCAATCTTATTCCAGTCTCATCTTCCCCTTCAGGGTGGCCATTTTAGACCACCGCTTCAAGCGTCTTTGGGAGGGAGTAATTGCCAAGCCAGGGAGTAGATTTGTGACTCCCCTCTACCCAGCTGACAGTCTCCCCTTCCTCCGCCCCCCCTTCTGCCCCATTTCCAAAGAATTGGGGCTCTCCAAAGCCGAATCACGAACCAAAGCTGTGCACGATCACGGTCAGCGGTCCGTCTTCAGGGAAGCTCAAAACAGGAAGCCCTCCAAAAATCTTTTTGATAAGAATGGAAAAATTTACTTCATAGTATGAGAGCTCAATTGATTTGTTTGCTTGTTTTAGATCTGATGCCTCTACCTTCTAAAAGTGATGCTGAGCTCTTATGACTTAAGGGGACAAAACTGCAACATTTCTGATAAATATGTGTAATTTATGAAGAAGAGACTTTTTATCTCCTTCTATGCAATTGAACTGTCTGCCAGAAAACTTGATAACCAAATATACTTCCTACTAAACATTCCTGGGCGAATAATGAATGCACCAGGAAGCTTTATGTTGTCTAGCAAAACATTACAAAGAAAAACACTGAGAGGTTTTTGGAGTTGATGAAAATATCATCATAATTATCATTACAAATGCAAACAGTTCTCAATATTCAACTAAGGGTAAAACCATGAAAATTCTAACAGCCTAATTTAGAAATACAGCCATGTTATATGACAATAGAAACATATAATAGAGAGAGAGAGAGAGAGAGAGAGAGAGAGAGAGAGAGAGAGAGAGAGAGAGAGAGAGAGAGAGAGAGAGAGAGAGAGAGAGAGAGAGAGAGAGAGAGAGAGAGAGAGAGAGAGAGAGAGAGAGAGAGAGAGAGAGAGAGAGAGAGAGAGAGAGAGAGAGAGAGAGAGGAGAGAGAGAGAGAGAGAGAGAGAGAGAGAGAGAGAGAGAGAGAGAGAGAGA
This sequence comes from Notechis scutatus, assembly GCF_049901735.1. Classification (NCBI taxonomy): domain Eukaryota; kingdom Metazoa; phylum Chordata; class Lepidosauria; order Squamata; family Elapidae; genus Notechis; species Notechis scutatus. The sequence goes on from NC_142012.1 coordinate 117,640,046, forward strand.
GAGAGAGAGAGAGAGAGAATCATACTGTATTAAGTATACTTACAAGACATGGTACAATATTAATAACCATAAACAGTGGGATATTTTCCTGCCTACACAGTATTGATTTATATATAGGTATATAAATGCACTGAAATAATTAAGTTACATATTTTTGGTTGTTGTTGTTTTCTTGCAGATTCTGAGCATTTTGCTAATATAAATATTTAAAAACATGCACAATTGAAATGCACTGAATTAGAAGCTATAACAAGCTTTATATTCACTGTGTTTGAATTGTGCGTGCTTTTTAAATATTTCTGCAGTTATTCTACTTAGCCATGAACTGGGCATCTAATCAGTTGTAAAAGTAATCTGTTGACTTCATTGTAGGGAAAATTCTTCTGCCTCTTATTATCCTTGAAAAGAAATTAATATAGCACACATGGTTTATCGCATACAATTTATGTATTACTTATCTTACTAGATTTTCTCTTACAAGGTTTTCTTGGTTTCTTCAATCATCTTTTTATGGAAGAGTACATTTTATCTTATCTTATTATTTTATTATCAGAGCCTGGTCTCCTAGGAATCTGTTAGAAAATAAGAAGTTGCATTCAGTTTCCTTGATTATGCAGCATAGTCAATGTCATTTTTCATGCAGCATTTGTGGCTTTCAAAGAAATGCAATAGAATTGTTCAGGTGAAACCATATGCTCAACAAAGTATGGTATATTTTTCATTTAAAACATACTTCTGAATAAATCTCTGTATTTATCAGCTCTCATAAACTTCTTTGGAAGGACTAACCATTGCAAAGCATTTCACTGGATGAACTTCAAACTACTTTCCTGTGCATATTAATAAACTGTACACTTAATGAAATTATATCATTTCCAGAATGCAAAATGAACATATACTCTCCAACTGTACTGTTTGGAAAAGAAAAAGACCTATTTGCTATCCCTGGTTTTACATGATTTAATATAATGGGTATGTTAGATATCTGACATTATAAGCTTTCCTGTATATTTCCTTTCTGAATCCAGCAATATAGATGAATATACATTGTCTTGCTTGTTTGATAGAACACTTGCACTACAATAAGATCTTCATTTCTTTTTTAAATAAGAAATTAAAGAAAAGCAATAGAACTTTGCTTGGGTATGAAATAAATCATACTGAAGTCAAAGCATTAAAAAAAACTCTTAACAGTTTTCATTACCAAGTAATATTTTGTGATCAGACATGGCTGGAATTGGTTCTGTATCAGTGCAAAGTCAATGTGTAGAAATGCCCTTTTTGTCTGAGCCTCACAAAAAGATTAATTAAGTTTCTATCTGTATCAGGATGGAGGGACAGAGAGGGAAAAGGAGAGAAATGTATATATTACGATGAGCTAGGAGTAAGAGAAAACTCATTCCTGCACTTGGGAACTGATAAGTGGTTTGTACCACAGATGGGCCAAGCAGAAAGTACAATTCAGTTGACAAAAAAATAATAAAAAGGAAAATTACATCCCTGTGTTGTTGCCTGTCAGCCACCAGCCCCTCCAACAGCCGAATCAGAGGAGGAGATGGAGGTATGGGAGTCAGGATCAGCATCAGGGCAACCCGGGAGCTCCAAGGGGGAAGAGGAAATGGAGCTGGCAGATAGGGAGGCAGGGGTGGAGCCTGGTCCATCCATCAGCCTTGGATGGAGAGTTGACAGCTCTCACATCTGGAGGTGGTTGATGAAGAAGAGGAGGAATAGCTGGATCCAGTGCCTGATGCACGACTGTGCAAGCCAGAGAAGGGGAAAGCAATGGAAAGCTGAGGGCTGATCCTGGGGAAGGAAGACCCACTGCTGCTAACAAGGCCCCAGCTCTGGAAATAAAAGGCAGGGGCGGAGATGAATAGAAGTGGCAGACAACTATCATTTTCCAGCTGGACTTATTAGCCTGAGAGAGAAACTTTTTGCTGGGGCTGCTGTATTTGGGGAGCTGGGTCAGAACACCCTGGAAAGGATACAGAAGGTAGAACTAAAAAAGAACACACTATATTCCTAGCATCGTTTTTTTCCCCCCTTGAGTTACGTATAATGTTAGCTCTTTTCTTGAGTTAGGTGTAATGTTAGCTGTTTTTTTCTTGGCTATGGCACAATTTCAACAGCAGTATGTAGTACTGCACAATATCTTACAATATTGTTGTGAAATATTTCTACTGCTAAGGGCACTCACAGATCTTATATATTGAGAGTCACTTCCAAAAAAGTAGGAAGGTCCCTAATCATGCATAAGTCCTTTAAAAAACAACAATCACAAATTCCTAAGCCTGAAACAAGTAAAGATGCTGCCAGTGCAGTGATTTTTGGCAACATCTCTTTTTCCTAATGATGATGAAGAGGACTAGCATGTTCCGCAGCATTAATTTAAGCCTGAGGGTTAAAGAAGAATATCTAATGGTGATGGTGACAGCTTTGTTAATTCTCTCACTCCCAGCATTCCTAAATAGCTTCACATCTGGCACAACCAAAAGAGGATTCAAAAGTCTGTATCATTCTGAACATCCCCGAATGTCAGGCACCAGCTGGAGATGCTTCAAGGCATGAGCAGAGTACAAGGCAGATCAGATTTAGATTCATACGTATGCATAGAGTCTCTTTGCTCCTTGAAAATGCAGGCCTCAAATGTTAACCTACTTGAAACAATCCTTCTTCACTGTGCATTCCATTTCATAAACTTACATTCATGCTGCACATTCGATATTGCCTTGAAAGACCTGGAAATTGTTCCTCAATGGATTCTGTAGTTTTCAGTCTCTTCATTGGCCCCATCATGTATACAGGTAGTCCTTGACTTACCGACCATAACTGAGCCCAAAATTTATGTTGCTAACTGAGACATTGGTTAAGGGAATTTTGCCCGATTTTACAACATTTCTTGTTGCATTTGTTAAATGAATCACTGCAGTGTTTGTAACACGGTTGTAAAATTAATCTAGCTTCTCCATTAACTTTGCTTGTCAGAAAGTTGAAAAAGGTGAACATGTGACTTGCAAACTTTTGTATGCAAGTTAAACTTACTTCTGATATTTAAAGAAACAAAACATTTGATTACTTCCCCCAGAAAGGTTGCTGACTGTTGCCTTGTTATTGTTATCCTTATTGTTTTTTCTCCTACAGATCCACTCCTCTTTATACTCTGAATACACGGAATACAATAACCTTGCAAATACCACAATCATTTCTAAAACATGTACATGACTTAAATACATTACGGAAAACTTCAGCACAAAATACAATTAAACTTAAAGGAGAAAAAGACAACCCAAGGACAGGGTCCAATTGCCTTAATGTGTTTACTGAAGTGCAGGGATGAAAATATTGCATTTCTAGTCAGACTTCCTCTTACCCTCAAGGGCAGCCCACACAGAGTTCATTTTCTGTAAAACAGGAAGTAAAATACAAGTACAGGTGGTCAAGTTATCCTTGTGCGAGAATGGCCATAGATCAGCAAACAGATGAAATATCCCTAGTGTAAAGGGGAGATGTATTCAAGTTTTATATGTCTCCTTCTTCAGGGGAAATGGCACCCCAGTTTGTAAAGGATATGTTAATTAATTCTTGACAATTTGCAGCAGGTTCATTTCAGTTTTATAAAATTAATTATTCCACATATGACTGGAGTCTCACAATGAAATGCTATGCAGGTAGCCTTTCCTTACCAACTCCCTTGTTTGCAACTGTTGCAGCATCCTCTCAGCCATGTTACTTTACAACCAGCAGGCATTTATGATCACTGCAATATCTTGTAGACACATGATCACTATTTGTGCCCTTCACAACCAGCTTTTGACAAGCAGAATCAATCAAGAAATGAATAGGAAAATTACAATCCCAAAGATGCTTTTTCAGGAAGCAACTGGACTTTCTGGTTTTTTCTTTGAAGATGTTTCACTTCTCATCCAAGAAGCTTCTTCAGTTTGAAGAAGTACCTTTGGGACAACCATGACCTGGATAACTGAGAATCTCCAGAGACAGGAAATTTGCAAGTTGCAGTCACATGGATTCTTGCTTAAAATAACCTATGATGACTTGGTTAAAACGATTAAAATTGTTTGACCCTGTAGCTCCTATGAAAGTGGACATGATCTTAGGGAATGAGAGTTCATCCATCTGTGTTTTAGACCCAGGCCCCTTACCCCAATTTATAAAAGTCTTCCAAAATGCTACTTGGTGTATGCTAAGTGGTGCCATGGCTTTAAGGAAACTGTGGTTTGCCTCCTTCTTAAGAACTAAGTTAAATTTACTTTTGATATTTAAAGAAACAAAACATTTGATTACTTCCCCCAGTAAAGTTGCTGGCTGTTGCCTTGTTATTGTTATCCTTATTGTTTTTTCTCCTACAGAACCACTCCTCTTTATACTCTGAATACACGGAATACAATAACCTTGCAAATACCACAATCATTTCTAAAACATGTACATGACTTAAATACATTATGGAAAACTTCAGCACAAAATACAATTAAATTTAAAGGAGAAAAAGATAACCCAAGGACAGGGTTCAATTGCCTTAATGTGTTTACTGAAGTGCAGGGATGAAAATATTGCATTTCTAGTCAGACTTCCTCTTACCCTCAAGGGCAGCCCACACAGAGTTCATTTTCTGTAAAACAGGAAGGAAAATACAAGTACAGGTGGTCAGGTTATCCTTGTGCGAGAATGGCCAAAGATCAGCAAACAGATGAAATATCCCTAGTGTAAAGGGGAGTTGTATTCAAGTTTTATACGTCCTCTTCTTCAGGGAAAATGGCACCCCAGTTTGTAACGGATATGTTAATTAATTCTTGATTGTGGTTTGCCTCCTTCTTAAGAACTAAGTCCTACAGTTAGTGAAGAGAAACCAAAAGTACACATATAGACTGGGTGAAACCAGGCTCAATAGCAGTAATTGTGAGAGGGATCTTGGAGTCTTAGTGGACAACCAGCTAAATATGAGCCAGCACTGTGCAGCAGCAGCCAAAAAAGCTAATGCAATCCAAAGTTGTATTAACAGAGGGATACAGTCAAGATCAAGGGAAGTACTAATACCACTCTATAAAGCCTTAGTAAGACCACACCTAGAGTAGTGCATCCAGTTTTGTTCACCACATTATAAAAAAGATGTTGAGTCTCTAGAAAAAGTAGAGAAGAGCAACCAGGATGATGAGGAGACTGGAGGCTAAAACATATGAAGAATGGTTACAGGAACTGGGCTTGGCTAGTCTAGTAAAGAGAAGGACCAGGGAGACATGATAGCAGTCTTCCAATATTTGAGGGGCTGCCACAGGGAGGAAGAGGTCAAGCTATTTTCTAAAATGCCTGTAGGCCAGACAAGGAATAACGGATGGAAACTGAACAAGGAGAGATTTAACCTGGAAATAAGGATAAACTTTCTGACAGTGAGAACAATCAATCAATGGAACAGCTTGTCCTTGGAAGTTGTGGGAATGTCATCACTTAAGACCTTCAAGAAGAGATTGGACTGCCATTTGTCAGAAATGGTGTAGGGTCTCCCGCTTGGGCGGGGGTTGGACTAGATGACCTACAAGGTCCCTTCCAACTCTGATTATCTGTAAACTACATGCAACTATAATATACCATTTCTGTGTTGTCTCCAACTTCCTCTTTTTCAAGAAAGTTATTGAGAATGTGGTGTCATGCAACTTCAGATGATTCTGGATGAAACAGATTGCCTGGACCTTCTGAAACTGGAATTCAAGTCTAGACATGGTTTAAAAATGGCATTGGTTATGCTTTTCAATGATCTTTGGCAGGAGCAGAATGGAGATCACGCATCTTCTTGCATCTTGTGATGACCCAGGGTGGGATACAAAATAAACACAGACACAAAAAAACAGATAAATCCCCTTTTATTCCTTCAGTTTGCTTCCAAGCTCCAAATATCCTTGACTGACGACAAAAATTCTCACACAAGCAGTTACAAGAAGGAAGAAATGCTGTTTAAATTATAAAGAGTAAAAAACAATACAAACCAGGCAAGATAAGGGCTTGAAGACGTCTACAGATATCAGAACACACGCTAGGAAGGACGCCAAACTCAGAGAAGAACAATATACTAGATATATTTCCACGCTTTGTTTCCAGCACTCCCCCGTACGCAAGTCCATCCTCTTATCCAGCTGTCACAGCTGCAGCCCATGAAGAGGATCAAGGGCCTCTCCTCCCCAGTAGACCACGTCTCTCCCTTATCCTCTCCTCCCTGTGTGCCCTAGGATGAAGAGGGGATGGGCCTGGGTCCTCCTCTGACTGCTCAGCCGGCCTCTGCCCTTCCCCAGCCTCCTCCACCACCTCTGGAGCCACACTTCCACTCCCTGTCGGCTGTTCCTGCTCTCCCTCAGAGTCAGTCTCCACACATCTGTCCTACCTTTACTCTAAAGTGACCTCTCAGAAACTTTTGGAATGGCTCTGGGGGCTGGGAGTTGGAAACACTGTGTTGTCCAAGAATGTTTTCATTCAGTGTTGACTGGGAGCAAGAAGTTCAATCCTTGGCCCCTGTGTGTGGAATTCCGCAAGGGTCAGAGCTATCTGAATTCATGTTTAACAATTACATGAAACCACCAGGGTAGATAGAGTGTACAGGGTGAAATATCATCATTATGCTAATGATATTCAATTGTACATCTCTGCCTGTGGTGAGTTAAATTATAACACAGCTGCCCTCCTGCTGTTGAGGTCTGGATAGAGAGCAACAGGCTAAAATTGGATAGGGAATAACAGATTAAAACTGAACCCTGGAAACACAGAGCTCTTTGGTTAGGGCTCCTAGGTTCTTGGTGAATTACCATCTCTAGTCATGGATGGCGTTGCACTGCCCCAGATAGATCCAGTGAGTAATGTGAGGGTTCTCTCTATTTATGATACCAGATCTACGAATAAATGAAAGTTGTGGCCAGCGGGGCCTTTGCCCAACTGTGTGGTTGTGCAACAGTTGTGCCCGTTCCTGGACCAATTTGCCCTTCTTACAGTCACCAACACCTGGTGATCTCCTATTCAGAATATTGCCTGCATTCTATGTGGGACTGCACTAGAAGAGTATCCAGATGTTTCAGTTGGTTCAAAATATAGCACCCACAGTTTCACACAAGCCTAGATTTGTGCCTGTGTCACCCCTTTTGTGAGAACTTCATTGCTTACTTATTTGCTTCTGAACACCAGTCAATGTTCTGGTTATCACTTTTAAAGCCATATATGGCTTGGAGGCAGGTTATTTGAAGGACTGCCTTTCTCCAGTTATTTCTATCCAGCCCACCAGGATGGGAATGCAAACCATATTGTGGAAGTATCCATTATGGAAGTATACCTGCTGCGACCCAAAAAAAGGGCCTTCTCAATGATGGCTTCCTCCCTATGGAATATCATTCACTTAGAAATCAAATTAGCCTCTATCTTGTTACTTTTATGGAAGGCTCTGAAGATGTTAGCAGGCCTGGAGATCCCAAATTGACACAGAGCCAATGAAGTTAATATATCTGTTATCATTGCAACAGTGTGATGGTGGGAAATTATGTTTTGGATTTTAATTCTGTAAGCAATCAGGAGCACTCGTGTTTGATTTGGGAAGCTTTATATATTTCTTTAATAAATAAATAATTTCTCATTTCTGAATGTTAAATTCCACTGAGTTCATGGAAGCTTATTTCTAGTTGCATATAAGCAATTAGGTTCAAAAACCTTTAGATATGCTTTTGATTTTATGCAGCACTTAGAGTCTCTGGAGAAAGCTAGTTTATACATCACATTATTACATTAATTATAACTCCAGTGATTAGTTCAACTCTGCATTAATACCAAAGGACACTTCATAGAATGGCATATTTATTTGTAAAAACTGTACACTGAGATAATTTTTAAAAGGAGAGGGGAGGGGAGGTCTGCTGTAATTTATAAAGCCTTCTTATTTTCATACCTTTAGTTTATATTTGAATAACCTTCAATTTGCAATAGAGATGGGAAAACTTTTGTGTTAGAACTGATAAGATGGGTATCCATTTCACATTTTACACTTAAGTTGCAAAATGTAGTGCAAAAGTGAATCATTCAACTGCTACCAATATTTGCCATTTGTAAGGTTACCCATGGAAGCCATTTCTGATATAACATATTGAGAGATGCCAGTTTAAAGTGTTCATGTTAATTGGAATAGGTGTTAATGTTAAAAAATGCTAGACTTGTCTCAAGAACAAATCTCATATCTAATGTCAACTTGTAAAGCATCCCTGGCTTGCTCTCGAATTGCCATAAGAAGTGGGGGGGAGAGCTGATGGAGCAGTTCAGTTACTATGACCAGAAGCACATTCCACGCATATCTTTTTCCAGATTGTGTCCCAGGTTACCAGTCCCAGCCAGAGAGGCGTGTTTTCATTGGAGAATGTGATTTATGACACACCCTGGGAGTAGGGGGGAAACAGGGTCATAGGTGGGCAGTAAATTACATAGGGCAGAGCCGACTGCACTTGGGAAAAGTGCCAACATGTTGCTCCTAATAAATAATTGGAATTCTTTTGATACTTGGCTCAAGGCTCATGAATTAATTAGGGTATCTGTTGGAACCCTGACATCTATCACATTGTTTATTGTATTTATTATTAACGTTCTCAACCTTATTTGCTTAAAATAAAATTGGGTCATTAGTTTTTTTCCAAAACAAAAGCACACCTCTGATTTCAAGAAAAGAATCAAATAATTCATTCCCTCTGGCTTCCATTTCTGAGGTTGGAAAATCTTGGAAAACTGGAAGAGGGACATTGTGAACATTGAACTGAGAAATTTCTGTAATCAAATTTTCCTGGTATTTGTCTGCTAAGATTGATTCAATTTAGGACAGTTAAATCGCTGTCCCAAATTTATTCCCACCTATAACTGAAAGATTTTTCTCCCAGAAAGAAAATCAGTGTACTTATCCTCACTGCTTACAACAAGCTGATCGTCTAGAAAAGAATTGATGGAACATTTCATTCAAAATAGCAGAACCTTCTGTTGTTTACATATTCCAGTTCAAGCTCTAGCAAATCCTCAAAGCATTCCCCAAGCAACATGGAACTAGACAAAGTAATCTCAGCAGTCCAGATTTTGTTAAACTGTAACACAAAAACATTTTATTTGTAACCAGATTCACATCCTTAAATTATGTAATTGCATCTGCTAGAAATAGTAAGACCTATTTAAAGATGGCCTACCTAAATACACATGTGCCCTCTAAACAAATTTAACAAATATATTATAAACCTTTCCTACTGGATGTTGAGTAGGTTAATCGCCATTAAATATTAAATTTTATTAGTAAGAAATCCCTGTAATCTACAACAATGGCAAGAATTTATTTATGAAAATAATAAAGTTTGGATATATATATATATATATGGCAAAAATAACATACTCAAGTCACAAAGTGAAAGTTGTCAGCATTCATCAGAAATCATACCAATTTCCAATACATCACTTTTCCATTGTATCAAAATATGTCCAAACTAGATGTACACTGCCAGTTGATTCAATATCTCTCAATAACATATTTGGCCATTATTCTAATTTCAAGTAGAAATTCAGGATTCTAAAACTATCTATCTTTCTCCTACAACCAAGATGCACAGGCCACTTGTTTTATTTTCTTGGGACAGTAGTGAGTGTTGCCATTGAGATTAACTTCTGTTAAGACTGATTTGCAGAATGTTGGCAAGAATCAGTACTGTATGTCTCTCTGTCGCCACTCCAGGAAGGTTTTTTCCAAAGGTTATTTGGTAAAAATGGGGAAGGTAGGAACAATTGCTGTTATCAGGCTGACATATCCCAGACTGTCCAGGATAGAAGGAGAAAGAATGGCCTTCAGAGAAGAGCTGCTACCAAGAAAATGGTCAGAAAAAAAGAGTAGAATCCAAAGCAGGATGTAACCTCTCAACATCTCAGCAAGCTCCACCCTAACTCTCACCAAAAAAAAATGGAGAGGGGAAGTACATTCAGATTTGAAAGATTCTGTAACTATAGTTTATAAGAAAAAACATACTGACTTACATAACATTAAAATCTGATCTACCTTGTGGGGCTAAAGCCAGGTGGAGAATTGATTACTTTCTCTCTTCAGGAGAGAAATCTCTACCATTGACCTCACCCCTTTCCTAAGAGGTCTGTAGGGGGCGTGCATAAGCGCACCAACGTGCCTACCGTCCCTGTCCTATTGTTTCTCTATTCTTTATTTTTCTTATATATACCCATTTCATGTATTCACAACTATGTATACACTTATACTTATTATCTTGGAAACAATTGACAAATCAAATAAATAAATAAAAATAAATAAATACTGTTATTTTTCACAGCACCTGTTCTGTGGAACGTCATTCTCCTGAGATGTGGAAGGTCCCATCCTGTTAGAAATCTGAAAAGGTTTAAAATTTATCTATTCTCTCAAGAATAGAGCTAGGATGTTAAATGAGTTCGGCTATATTGCATTTGGATATATTTTACTTGTACGCCTCCCAGAGTCTGTGTGGGAAATGGGCGGTTTCTATATTTGATGAATAAATAAATGCTTAAAAGATCTTGGCTACATTTATTAATGTTATGTAGGAGAAGAACAAGTAGAGCTGGGGGTGGAGTTAAATGACTAATCATCCTAGAGTCACTATGCCCCCATAAACATTCTAAGTCCAGCTCCTATTGAATTCCATTGAACTTTATCTGGCCAATTTAGTATTTATTTGACTAGCTTCTTGAGTATAGGCTTGAATATAGTAATAGCAATAGCACTTAGACTTGTATACTGCTTCATAGTGCTTTACAGACCTCTCTAAGCGGTTTACAGAGTCAGCATATTGCTCCCAACAATTTTGGGTCCTCATTCTATCCACCTCAGAAAGATGGGTTAAGTCAACCTTGAGCCTGATGGGATTTGAACTGCCAAATTGCAGGCAGCAGACAGTCTGCAGTACTGCACTCTAACCACTGCGCCATCGAGGCTCTATATCTTTTGCAGTGCAACTTAGCACAGGATCCTGATCCTTTGCACCTGACATTAACCTAGTCAACTAAAATTCTATATTAAGTGTACCAGATAAGGGTCAATGTAATTCAAGAGTTGGACATTTTGAGGGAACATAACAACTCTAGGCTGATGACTTGTTTAACTCCACTTCCCATTTCTGTCTGCTCTTCTATACTATTTTTCTAAATTTGAAGTGTTCTTGTTATGACTTTAAATTATTCTTCTCCACACAAAATTGTGGAAATGAAAGGAGTGACCATAAAAATTATATAAATAAAAAACAATGTTAATGTTGTTGTATACTCCTTCTACAACATTAGAAATCTAGTCATCAATTCCCATTTAGCTGATAAAAGGCTGACAAATACTGGATGGTATGAAAGTGTTTATGTACTGAAATATATATTAAAAAAGAAAAGGTGAACTCTTGTGATATGCTTCCCAGTAGGGACCAATCTATCAGATGTTTTAGGAGAAACATATAAATATTTCAACTTGTAGAAATTGTTCACATCCTCTTAACAAGGAGAAACTCCTTTTCTTCTCTCTTCGGTGACGGGTGCAAAGTTCTGTGATAGATGCAAAGATGTGCAGAAAATTCTATCGTTTGCTTGTTTGTTTCTAGAACCCTAACCTAGATCAGTTTAGAATCAAATAAAATCTGCTGGCTTATGATATAGAGGCAAATTCTTATTGCACAAGCTAATGAGCTTATAGGTTACACATATTTGTCCCTTTTAACACCACTTTGAACTCCACCAATAAGAGCTTCATACCAAGTTTTTTAGAAGCGGTTTGCTCTTTCCTTCTTCTTAGGGCTGAAAGTGACTGGCCCAAAGTCACCCAATTGGCTTTATGCCTAAGGTAGGATTAGAACTCAGGATCTACTGGTTTCTAGCCTGATGCCTTAACCATTACAGCAAGCTGGCTCTTAAAATGAGTATTTGTTGCTAAAAAATCTTTTTTGCTCTGTGCAGTGATTAAAAAAAATACTATCAATGCTTAACAGCTTTTCACAATCCTGTATCCAAGTAGCATATGATTAAGAATAAACAAACTGTACCAAGGAGAATCAGATAAAATCCAAAAATCCTTAAACTCACATGCAACTGTAGTGTTTGTGCAAATGGTAACTGAAAGCTACATGAAGGGAACACTCTAAGTGAGCAAACTCAGGAAGTTTCAATGACACGTTTGGTTAGCCTACATACTGCTGATATTCAATTTCATGTTAACAACAAGTGCAATTAAGGAAGAAGCAAGTTTTTCTCCCTATCATTTGCCTACAGTCTGATGTTTGTCTTGGGGAGGGAGAGAAGGGAAGGAAGAAAGGAAGGGAGGGAGGGAGGGAGGGATGAAGGAAGGAAGGAAGGAAGGAAGGAAGGAAGGAAGGAAGGAAGGAAGGAAGGAAGGAAGGAAGGAAGGAAGGAAGGAAGGAAGGAAGGAAAATTTCTACTTTAATCCAGGAAAGTATTAAGTTGAATGGATGTTAGGTAGAAAACTAAATGAAACAGTAACTGAGAATCCTGCCATGTTTCTGACTGTAATAAAGAAATTATCTGCAGGGACTTTGAACTTTCCAAAAGATGAATAAACAAAAAAAAAAACAGTGGATTATTCTTAGGACACAACTCATTCTCTCAAGTGCCAGTTGCCATGAGCAAAGCCACTGCCGGATTCTTCACTGTGTTTTATGTTGGTAAGTGAATATGTACACATCATAGCAGACACACCAGCCCCTAAACTTTAAGTTTAAAGCTTGAGGTTGGCTCTCATTATAACGTACATCAGCACATAAGGTGATTGTCCAAAATCTCTAAACTGTTGAAATCTGCAGTCAGACTATTGTCTGGTAATTTAGGACAAAACTGCTTCAAATATACTGACTTCTGGTGGTTTCAGATATCAGTATAGCACACTGGCTTCATCCCTCTTATTTCTAAATAGCATACTACAACTACATAAAAATAGGTTGTTAGGAGTTCCTACTTGAAGTTTTTGTCAGCAGAAGTAAAGTTAGTGAGACAAAGTAGAGAGAGGCAAGACGGAAAGTTACATCAGAAATAAAATGGTGGGAGAATTTTTTTTACTATTACTGAGCCTGAAATCTAATTTCAGTATTTCCATCCTTTGCAATCTGCCTATACTATTTCCCTGACAAAGAGGTGTCCCTTCAAAACACACTGGGTCTCGGTTATAGTAAAATATGCTTTTGTTTGCTATCTGTTTCATCCTTCCTCAAAAAAAAGAGAGAGGATCTTTTGAGTTGTGAAACCTGCAGATTCAAGTAGGATTGGAATAAAGGATTTATTTTATGTAGCATATGGCACCTTACATATTTAAATTGGTTACATTTCTCCTTTTCCCAAAGCAGATTTTTTTTAATCTGATGATTGCTGAAACAATTTTCTGACTACAGCTGTTTGGAGTGACTTATTAATATAATTGTTTTCATTTCCTTGTAGCAATCTTTTGCTTCAAAGCTACCTGATTTAATCATATCCCCAACATTTTAATTCATTTAGCAATGCCCTGACATTGGACTAACAAATTTTGGCAGTCAGATTTCAGCCGTGTAAGTGGAAATGAGACACAGGCTTTTAGAAGGCCTTTACCGCTCAGCTAGCCAAAAATCAGTTATTCAAAGCTAATTTCAGTCATTTTGGGAGGTTTGGAGGGCTTTTAAATCAGTGGGAATAGTACTGGGATTACCATATACAAAACTTCGGAAAAGATTCCAAAATAAAGACCCCAAAAATTTGTTTAACCTAACACACATTGTGGTAATAAAATTTTACCTCACCAGATGGCCTCCAGAATATTGAGGTGCTGAATTGTACCCCTAACACTCTCCAACCTTTCCTAAAGAGATAAAGGAACATGGAGGTGAGCTAGTCTTCCCTCTTCAAAGTGGGTCTCATTGCTTTTATAATTCTGCAGACTCTACCATTTATGGTAGTGGTGCAAATCTAAGCCCATGTTCCTGCCCCAATGGCTATACCTGCTTAGAAACCAAAGGCTAGCCTGGACCCTTGGTTACACAATCATTCCGATGATTTTGGCTGGATGGAGTCTGCTGAATCCAGAGCATAGTGCTCAGTGCATAAATCTTTGATGACTTTACAAGGAGTGGAGAACATGTACATTGTAGCTGCTGACTTTCTTCTTGGGTACAGTAATTTGGCAAGTAGGTTTTATTTTCTGAGTGGCAGAAATATCTTCTGAATCCCCTTGCTGAGATTTACTGGCAGAGCTTTAAGGTAATTATACCACAACTATGTGTGTGGTTTTGCACTGATTTACCAGACGCAACTCTTGGAGAGTGTTCAGTGAGAGTGCTCAACTGAAAGAGCAGCTTGGAAGCATTTAAGCAATTTGAGCATTATAGATATTTTAGCACAGGGCTCCTGAGTTTAGCTAGAGTATTAAGCACAGGCAACATGGCTTCTGCTGTGTAATAGTGTAGTTGAGCCTTGCATTTAGAGTTCAAGAAGGACATTAGTTAAACTTCAGAGTTAGGGAAGTTCGGATGTGATATTTAATAGGGGCAGTATAGTGAGTCCATGTTAATCTTTTGATAAATTTGATAATTAATTTCTAACCAATCCTGTTTTATAATCCTGTAGTTCCTTATCCCTTGATTATAACTATATCCTATTTTCTTTGTTTCGCCCATGGAATGATACTGAACATGCCCACGTGAGTTTGATCTGGCTTTGCAAACCTCTAATAAATATTTGCAGATTAAAGGATTCTGGTGTCTTGCTTGAGTAGAGAATGAACCTCAGCTTGGATCACTTGAGAAGGGACAAAAACTTGCAAGTTGTAAACAGAAGAGAAATAAATTCAGAAGTTCCTTTTTACAGATTTTTACTCTTCTTTTCACTGAACTTTTTATTGCAGTTGATCATTTTATGTCTTTTGTAAATTATAAAACTGCTATATAAGTAGAAATAGCTTTTCCTTCTTTTTTACTCAAGGCCTTTTATTTTGCATGATGACTTTTAGACTGCAAACCTGAAACCAGGATATATTTTTTTTCTTTCTTAATGACCTTTATAAGCTCTTCTGGGAACCTTTTTCAGCTGAACAGCACAGTAAAAATGTTTTAAATAAATGAGTAGATTGGGAATTATGATTTAAGGCTATACGTTTCCTAGCTCCCTTCACAGAACTATCATTTCCTTGCAGTTAATGAATTAAATCTAAAGTCTTATTAAGAAATCAAGTATTAGTTTAGTACCAGTAACACAGTGGCATCTAGGGACTACAAGGAACAGACATCACATAGTAGAGATTGTAAAAATTACTGCCCGTAATTTTGTTATCCATTTTTCATGTAGATAAAATGTTTCTGGGCTAAATCTTACAACCCAAATGGAATTGGGGATGTCTAATAAATAACTGATCTATCCTGCAGTTCTATCTTTTCTAAACACTATCAGGCATTTAGCTGGACACAAGCATTGTTTTACGCCAATAATCTCTGTTTGCACTTGACCTAATTAATCAGCAGTGCTTCCAGTTTGTACACTCCTGTTTAGAACAGTATTTCATGACACAAAAAGGGAGGGAACTGGAAAGGGAAAAATATAAAAAAAAAAACCTCAAACATGTGTTTGCCCTAATTTTTGGCCTTAAAGAGGTACATGAATGGATTTGCTCTGCTATAAGAAAGCACAATCATATCAAAAGCTTCTTAGAGCATAATAAAGCAGGCCACTGTTCGGTTTAACATGTGGTGTAACAATGATTAAATACAAGGGACCATGGCAATATGTGCTTGAAAAGGTCAGTTCCCATTTGCTGATTAAGTCTTGAAACCGAAAACAGAGATGACAAAGATCTACCATGCTTTAGAGGTGTCAATTTTATTCATTTATTTATAAATCCATTATGGCTATTTCTGTTTACATGTTACATTTTCTTAAAAAGGTCAAATGGCATGGTATTGAGGGATTGTTATACCAGATACAACTTTGATTTAGAAAGATACTCCAGAAATCACTTTATTTTTTCCAGTGTAAGGCATTTGTTTACTTGTTCATACAGTACATTTAATACCAGAACCCCAAAAATAAGCAAACCACATTCTCAAGCCAAGATCTTTTACAAGGCCAATTAACTTTTCCCTTGTGCTATTTCAGACCAAATGGCTAAATGTTACCATTTATTACACCATAAATCATTATTCAGATGATAAGAAGGCTCTCTAGGTTTTTTTCTGATGAGTTTCTGGAGACAGCCAATCCCATTCATCTAACTGAGGTCACTCCACTGCTGGAAGTACAGAAGCCATTTTTCTGCCTAAGAGCTCAGTGTGTGATCAAGGAATTTCATTAACACGGCCAGCTAAATAAGCCTTGAGTATATTTAATTTTCTCTGTATTTACTTATTATCATAAAATTGTAACAGTTCAAAGAGATATAGAAGCATCACATCTAATTCAACACTGCTGCGGACTTGTGGACTTTAAGTCCCAGAATTCCTCAACCAGCTAAGTCTTAAAGTTGCCAAGTTTGGAGACCCCTGCTCTAGAACATCTGAGAGAACACCATTTAGTTTGTTTGAAGACTTTTGGCAAAGATGTCAACCCTATCAGATAGACGAGACTAAGAAATGGACACCACCCAGATCTAAGCTACTTTATTGTAACAGCTTGTTGCAATAAAGTAGCTTATTTTGTAAGTCTGAATGTGCTACCTTCCTTTTTCATCTTGATGAAAATCAGTCAGACCACTGTCTGAGACACTTTCTCAAAGTACTTTCTTGACCTGGGCACCGGTTTCATTTATATGAATATCTTCCTTTTGTCCTTCAAGGCCATCCTGTTTATCTACTACATTCTATTTCTTTCTGTGCATCTCACTCCACTCAACTGCAGTTCATATCGTGAAGATATTTACCTGACATCTAATCCATGGCTGTCAAACTCGATCACAATGCTTTTTTTGACTTTGCACAGATCGGGGGATATGGCCTGCGTGTGATGCATCTGGCCTGTGGGCTGAGAGTTGGACTGGCTTAATCTAATCTGAACCTAGTTCCTTGTAGTTTTAAGCCATTGATTCTAGCCTTTCCCTCTGGCCTGAGTTTTAAGCTACTCTTTTTATATAATAAGAAAGCCATTTCAAAAGATTTCCCTACCTATTATGGATAGACCATTGCAAAGGTTTTATTTGGAAACTAACTGAAAAAGATGGTTCTCAATTTCCTATTTAAATTTGGATCTCTGCTTCTGATTACTGTGTAAAGTAATTTAGCAGTTAAATTCCTTGTTACAAACCATCTGTAAGGCTGGAAAAGCCAGCTAAATGGTTTGTGATGTTTCTATTCAGCTCCTTCAAGGCATTAGAAATACATCAACCTTCCCCAAATTGGGGTCTCCAAATGTGTAGGCTTATCTCCTCTGGAATTCTCAGCCTTCATGAACAACTCTGGAAATTTCAGCTCAAATATAGCAGGAAAACATGAAATTGGGGACATGCAAGATACAACACAATGCAGACAGATTGCCTCCATCAAAAAGAAAAATTTCTCCTTATCTATGTGTCCTGATTTTTCTGGTAAGAAGTGGGTATTAAAATTCCAAAATTCAAACGTCAATTACAACAAATAGGGGAAGTCACCCAGGCTTTGCACTATTATCTTGTTTTACTGCAACAGTAGACTTTCCCATTTTAAACTGAATGCAAGGAAAAGTGTATATTGACCCAGCAGCCTGATTCATAAACAAGGTCTGGCCTCAATCCTGCTAAATTGCAATACCTTTGCAACAGACTTATAATGGCAGCATTATTTTTAACCGTGTGCTGGTGTATTTATCCCTACGTCCCCATCACCCCCTTAGTTTGAGCCCTTGGATAGTAATACACATTTTAGAAACAGCTCCATATAAATAGTATGAATTTCCTTGCACTGGAAAATGAGTCTTTAAAAAAAGAAATTTTAAAGTCTGGGTTAAAAACACTTTATGCAAACATCTGTAATTAACTCTTCAATATTTTTTTAAAAAATGAGCTCTTAGACAAGTAACATATTAGTTGCTAATAACTTATTTTCTTTTCCCTTCTCTATTAACATTCTAGTTTTAGACTGACTAGGAGTGTCAGATTCATTTTTTTTATTTAAGAGATTGGATATGTATCCTTATATCCAAAGTGAAGGCATACAAGTCTGAAGACTGGATATCCATAATGTTCCATAGAGTAAGGTTGGCATGTTTTAAAGAAGGCCCTGTCATCCATATAAAAATTTCCACATAAAACAAGAACGTATCGACTTTATAGCTTTAAAAGGAAGAGTTTTTCCAGCATCATCAATTACAAAGTACTTAATCAGATTGTAAATTTAACTGAATATGTTGTCATAATATCGAAAATAAAATTCTTATGTTTTTTGCTTCCCTTTTAATAATTGTTTGATGAGCTGAGAAAATTAACTTGCAATAGGTATTTTGGGGGAAACAAACAAGGAAGATAGTTAATGATATTTTATCCTATGCCAACATGATTTTTTACATGCTACTATAATTCTATTCATTTTCTTTCTCCTTTATACTCATGTATAATATCATTCACTATGTGACTAATCAAAAGAGTTCTATAATCCAATTTTGCAGTTGGAAGAAATGATTTGTATAGTTTCATATTAGGTAAAAAGGAAGAAATGAAGTACATGAAAATATGTTTTTGTACAGGAGAGCTAGCACAAATGAAAATGTAAAAAAATCAGTGTGAATCAAAGAGCATTGTAAAGTAAACAGAGAATTTCATCTACAGTATCTATTTACAACTAGAGAAAGAAGTAAGTTGTACTGAACATATCTCAATGAAAGGATCACAAAGAAAGAATACTTTATCTTATATCTCTGAGGCCTTAGAAAGCTCAGCTTTTTGACAGTTCCTTTTCTAAGTATGAAATCCTTCATATTTGATTCTTTAAATTGGTACAGAATAAGAGATACAGCTTTTTAACAATACTGCATTTTAAAAAGACAAGACAAACATGATTTTTTTAAAAAACAAATACAGATAGTGAATACAATAAAACACTGGCCATTGTGTCAAAGCTTATATTACCAGTTGTTATATCTCAACATCCAGAACCATATTGGAAATTTTGGAATATTATAATATTATAATATTTGAAATCGATGAGATGGCAGCAGGGGTCCACTCAAATGTGTATCTTTCTTTTGCTTTTCATAGAGAATGCATGTCCTCAAGAAATATTTAAAACAGTTTAAAGCTAATTTTCCTATAAAAGTTAAAGATGCACAAATCTCAAAGATGCAATATCATAACGTCAGGGATCTTAGATGGAAAATAGAAAGAAAGTGCTTCTGAAAGATATGACTTACATTTTCCTTTCCCAGCCTCATTTGTTCAATGTGCTGAAATACATAGAAAGAACACACTAAAATAAGACTTTTGATCCATCCCTGGGCACCCATCCTGTTGGGTTCTGGTTGTGCACTAATATTTTAATTGTTTTATCTCACCTGAAGCCTTTGAAGAGTCAATGCTTAGTAATCAGACAAGGTGCCACCCACTTCCAATATCCTGTCAGAGCTGAACCTAAGACTTGCCTTTCAACAGATCCCCGCTTCACCCAATTCTTTTCCGGTCTATTCTGCAGAGAATTTTTTTAAAGGACCTCCTAAAGTCATGGTTGAAGATAGTATAGATGACAGGATTCAGGGAACTATTGCAATAACCAAACCAGAAGAAGAACTTGAAGAGGGTATCAGGAACCTCGCAGCTCTTACAAACAGCAGTCAATGTGTAAGTGAAGAAGAAAGGAAACCAGCAGACAACAAAAACTCCAATCACTACTGCGAGTACGAAGGTGAAGCGCTTTTCTCGGTTCTGTCTACCCCTCCATCGTGAAGCTTTGGCGTTCCTATCCTCTTCTACTTGATTAGGCAAATGGTCCCCAGGCTTAATCTGGCAGAGTTTGGTTTTGCCCTTACTTCTGGGGAGCCTTTCTGCTTTCCTAGACTGAGGAGTGTCGTTGTGCTCTGAAGAAGATGTGTCCTCCATGTCTATACCATTGACTTCTGCTTCCTGGCTTCCTCCTGCCAACGCTGTCTTCCCGCCATTGAGCTTGGTTATCGCAGGCATATCGTCTTTGTTATCCAGGCCATTTTGTCTCCTCTCACCAGTCTCCCCTTGCTTGTTGAGAGGCACTCGAGACCTTCTTTTCGCAATCTGGTAGATACGGATATAGACCAGGATCATGATAAGGCAAGGAGCAAAGAAGGAACCAATGCTGGAACAGATGATGTACCAGGTCTCCTTACTGATACTGCAGCTGAGCGACTTGTTATCAGGTTTCGATTCTGTTTGTTCGTGGAGCTGCTTCTCGGGTTCACCCTGCTTCATATTGGAGATAAGCGGTGGGAAAGAGATGACGGCTGAGATGACCCAAACCAGGAAGATGATGCTTTTGATGCGGCGTGGTGTGCGCTTGAGGTTGTACTCAATGGCCTGGGTAATGGACCAGTAGCGATCCAAGCTGATGGCACAGAGATGCACAATGGAAGAGGTGCAGAAAAGTACATCCAAAGCCAGGTAGATCTCACACCACACCTTGCCAAAATACCACTGGGGCATCAGTTCATTGGCAAGAGAAAAGGGAATGACCAAGGTGGCCACCAGGATGTCTGCTGAGGCCAAGGAAACCAAAAAGAGGTTCTGAGGCGCCTTCAGCATCCGGCTGGTGAAGACAGCAATGATGACCAATACGTTGCCAAAGATGGTGAAGATCATGAGCAGGGTGGCCAGGAAGATGAGGGCTAAGGTAGTGGGCAAGGGGTAATGAAGGCCCTCTTTCTGCCCACCCCCACTTCCATTCAAGCTCCCATTGCCATCCATGTGCTGTGGGTAGCTGTGCTCCAGCTGGAAAGAGGGCACGTGGGCCAGGGAAGCGAATCCCCCTTGCTCTGGGTACGGGCTCTTCAGCTTCAACATTAACCCAGCTTCATGGACGTCGCTTAAGACAGGCACACCCTGCGAAGAGGAGGAGATCCCGCGCCTATTTCCAGCGGGGCTGGTCCTTTCTGCAGGCGCCGGAAAGCCACCGATCCCAATCAGGAGCAAGAGAAGCGGCTTGGCTCAGCTTCCATAACTGCCCCCCGCCTCCGTTTCAGTCATCGCAGACCGGCAGGGCGACCGGGGCTCTCTCTCTCTCTCTCCTTCCTTCTTTCCTTCCTTCCTTCCTACTCCCTCAGATTTTCCTACAAAGTCCAGCCGAGACTGGAGGGGGGGGGCGGGGTTGGGGCTCTTCAAGAGGCCATTCGCGGCAGGCGGAGCGGGAGTCAAAAGTTGCTTCTTACCTTCACCCCGCGAGAGGAAAGGAGAGGACGGGACCTCCGCGGGAGGCAGGCGGCGGAGAGGGAGCCTGGCTTCTCCCGGCCGAGCAGCTCCTGCATGGGGGCGACGAAGGGCGCCGTCCTCGCTCGTAAGCCGCGCGAAGAGACGCCAGGAGGCAGCGGAGAGTCCCCGCCGCCGCGCGCTCTACAGATACAACCGGCCGCCAAAACGGAGAAGGGTTGGGGCTCAGGGTTGGAAACGGGATGCAAAGTCTCCTGCTCCTCCAGGAAGGCAGCGCTCGCTCTCTTGCCGAAGCTCAGCCCTTCTGGGCTCCCGGTTCACTTTATAGCCCCCGATCGGCTCGGCGGGTTCAGTGGCTGAGCGTCAGCGCCACGTGGGGAACAGCCCCCGGCGCTCTTCCCCGCCTCTGGCTCGCAGCCGCTCCTCCGGCGGAGAGGAGCCTTTCAAGGCGGTTGCCTCAGGCTCCGCTTCCCTTCCCCCTCTCCCCCTGCCTTTCCGTCCCCTCGCTCGGCTTCTTCCTGCTGCTTCCCCCGGGGAGAAGTCCTGCGTGGTGCCCACGCCCACCCGCCAACTTCTCAAACGGCTCGCTCGCACCTCCACCTAAC
The DNA here is from genome assembly GCF_049901735.1 of Notechis scutatus. Taxonomy (NCBI): domain Eukaryota; kingdom Metazoa; phylum Chordata; class Lepidosauria; order Squamata; family Elapidae; genus Notechis; species Notechis scutatus. Next base: position 117,661,991 of record NC_142012.1, read on the forward strand.
GCGGCGCACCTCCCTCCGTTCCGCCGCCTCGCTTGAAGGGCTCGAGCTGCACACACGCAACTTCTCTGACCCGCCTTCCCGGTATTTACACAAAGCCTTTTCCTCTCCACTCGACCGGCTTGCAGACGTGGAAGTCGAAGCCCGGTTAGTACCGAAGCGGGAGGGCGGGGAGCGGTCCGCGCAAGGAGTTGAACGGGCACCGCTTCTCCGCTGCCCTTGGACCCCCGATCATAATTTGTTAGACGTGTTTGAGCACTGCACGCACGCGTTGCCTGCTTATCGGGCATATGCTGTATCGCATCTATCGCCATCTTCTCTCCCCCCCACACACTTCAATTTTATTTTTGTTATTTTCATATCTTTTAACTCTTAAGGATAAGGTGTTGTTTTCTTTCTTTGCAAATCGCAAACTTTTAGGTCGAAGGAAGTTAAATATATGCATGCGTTGGACGCTATTAATTTCAGTATTTGCATGTTATTTTTATTTTTATTTATTTTATTTGGTTTGTCAATTGCTTCAATTGCTGAACTGGCTGATCTGTCTAGTAATACATTTATGTTTCCTGATGCATCACTGTGCAGTATACCTTGGGACTGGCCTGAGGAGATGTGCAAGGTTGTGCTATGAAGCATCTTGCCAGTAATTCCATCAATCATCAGCTATGGGTTGTACCTCACCTGGATAATGCACAGTAAGTATACTCCCTCAAAAGGTTGCTTGCATTGTACAGTATACCACTCAGTATTTTCTTCTACAAAATGTTCTGATTCCTTGCAGCCAGTACCAAGGAAATGGACCATAATTTAACATTTCCAGAATGTTTATCTTTAACTCTCATGAATGCTTGGCATTTAGATAAATCAGTCATCAATAGGCACATAGAAAAAAGCCATATTTACACACCATTCAAAAGAGAGAATAAAACAGTTAAGAAGCGAGAGAGAAAACCCCAGAACATCCTTTCCAGAAAACAACACCCAGGGATTAACACAGACAACCAACCAAGCAGAAGACAATATTAAGTAGTTCATAATCAAATAATTACCAAGTAAAAACTATACCCCCATCAACACTGGCAGGGCAAGCTATTATATGTAAACAAGGAGCAAATTCCACTTCCAATAACCTTAACTCTAACCCTACTCAATTAATGAAACATATGCTAGCAAACAGTTGAGCTCAGAGAGCATCAGTGATTCCACAGTTCAGTTCTGAGCTATATATATATATATTCATATTAACAAGATCTCTGAATTTATAGGCATATCATACTTCAATAATAAGATCATAACATTTTTATGCACGTATGAGTACGGTGCAGTTGACTGAAAAATTTACTAGTGTTGTGAAATCACAGAGTTTTTGTTTGGATACAGATTATCACGGTTGAATTGTATAGTACCAACTTCAGAAAGCTTTTCCAGTTATACAGCTACCTTGGAAAAGCTAAAATAATTTATTCAATGATAACTTGCTGAATTTTATAAAATGTGAGCCTGCTTAATTTTCTTTGGATTATAATCTTTGTTAAATCAAGGGATTCAGTACCTTTCAGGACTACCATGTTCGTCATGCCGTGATTCTCAAGCATACATACATATCCATCATTCCGTTCTGAGAGTAAGCATCTTTAGATAAAACATACAAAAAAACCAATAAGTAATAATGAGCAAAAAAACATTTAAGACCATATTTAAGAGGAATTTTTTTTAGTTTACATCAGTGCAATTTATTATATAGGTAATCCTCAATTTGTAAGTCAAGGATAACCTGTATAAAAAATTGCACTGATGTAAACTAAATTTATTTCATTTAGTGACCGAAGTTACAACGGCGCTGAAAAAAAAAGTGACTTACAATCATTTTTCACACTCCTAACCATTGCAGCATCCTCAAGGTCATGTGATCAGAATTCAGACACCTTTTGCAACCTTCTGATAGACAAAGTCAACGAGAAATCCAGATTCACTTAACAGTGTGTTACTAATTAGACAACTGCCATGATTCACTTAATAACTGTAAAACGAAAGATAATAAAATGGGGCAAAATTCGTTAAACAACTGTCTCGCTTAGCAGCAGAAATGTTAGGCTCAATTGTGATTGCGAATTGAGGATTGACTGTACACCTATATAATCCTGCACTTATACCATGTCCAGATGTTGGATGTTCAATCCTGACTGGCTGAAGGTTGACTCAGCCTTTCATCCTTCTGAGGTCAAGTAAAATGAAGACCCAGATTGTTGAGGACAATATGCTGACATTGTAAACTGCTCAGAAAGTGCTGTAAAGCATATATAGTGGTATATAGTGCTATTGCTATAGCTATGGTTATGCTGTCTTAGAAAATCCTGAGTCTGTGCCCAATATGTGAACGCCCAATGATCAGGGTAGAGATTGCACAGATGAAGGATACCAGGGGATGTCCCCCACAGTTTGTGTAACTCTCACCTCCATGTCCTCAGTTGTTATAGTAGACAGGGAGCATTGAGTCATTTTCCTGGGTCCTTGTTGCCCTCTTAGCAATTTCCTGTTATATTATTAGCAATTAGCAATGCAAGCTGCATTTTCTACAATTCAAGCCACATTTTCTGTATATCAAAATAGCTTCTATGACCACGTTCCCATTTTCTTATGGATAGGTTTCCGCCCCCCCTTTTTTTTTTTTTTTTTTTGCATTTGCCTTTGGCCTTTTGCTCTTAGATTTATATATGTTTCATGTTTGGATATAACAAATTAATGGGATCACCCTAGGCATCACACATAAATCTCATAATTTTTCTTTTGTTCTTTAAACTTCTTTATTTTTCTAGATCCCAGTTTCATCCAATCACAAGTTTCTTGGCCTCCTCTTTTGATTAGCTCCATTCATTTTTCCTTCACATGTTTGTGATTAAATCATAGTTCATTTTCTGTCTATGAACCCAAGCACCTCAATATACGTCTTCCAATGTGGTCACTCGTTTTTTAATTCAGTCCTCATTTCTTCAATACTCATTCATTTTTTGATCTTATGACATTATGTGGCCATTTACATTACTGAATGTCAAAGATGCCTTGTCATAGACTTCTTTTATTTTTTTGAGAAAGATTTTCCATCAACATTTTAGAACACATTTTGAAACTGGAGCCCTTTACTGTACATATTGGGACTGCAAGCCAGAGAAATTCCAGCTAACATAGTTAATAGCCAACTGTTTGTGCATTGTGGCTCAGCTTCTAATTTTGATGCCTTTTATGTGGTAAGGTATTGATTATCATGTTATAACATCATAAATTTGCATTCAGTATCCACCATTATTTTACTTAAAATACATTTAAGTGGTAATAGTACTATCATTAGGCAAACTGTGTCAACAAACTTGATGTAGTATCTTCAAGGAAAGTATCTGCATATAGATAATTTAATGTACATTCAAGTCATAATACTGTAGTAACGTAACAATATTACTTTACATTAGAGTCTAGCAATTCCTGTGTAGTCCTATGAGAAGCCATAGTAAAATCTTCCATGTCCAATAAGTTTAATATGTCCAGATACAGATATCTAAGCATCCTCAACGTCTGCATACATGAGAGCATCTGTGTTTACAATACAGCTTCTATTCCCAGGCAGTTTTCTAAGAGCAAGCTTCAGTAAACTCGGTGGGGTTCTCTGTTTATTGCACAGTTGAGGTTGCAAAGTGCAATGAGCTTGAACAATTGTCTATTATTAGAACTGCTGGTTTAACCAAAACTGGCTTTTCAAAGACTGAAAGTATATAATAGGCTTCAGAGAAAATGAAGAGTTTGGTTGATATAATGTTCCCTTTTTTTACACTTTCTACCTATCAGACAAAGGCAAATTACTTTGCTACTGTGCAATTCCAGGTTTGTTGCATTACAGGGAAAGAGTCCGTAGGCCAGGCTCAATGGCTACTTTATGACCTTCAGCTATTTAAGTCAGTGCAATTCCTCTCAGGTGCCAGTAGTTTGTTTGGTCTTTACATTTTAGTACTACTTTAAAATTCTTTGTTATTGTCTTTCTGCTTTCCATTTTTATATTATTTTTCCAAAGCCTCAGATACTGCCTTTGGTCTTCAGAAAAAAAGATTGTCTCTAAAATATTTTCATTTATTGCCGATGGTAGTGTTTCAGAATGATAATACAACTTGAAAATCTCATTATTGCCTAATCATTTACATCTTTCCCATTGGCTAACTTCAGCCTCTACCAGATGCTATGGTATATGCTGAAAAATTTCATAGAATTGCACTCCCATACCCTTCACAGAACAGCAAAGGGTTATTTGTTGGTTTCTTAGCAATAGGAAAGTTACTTGGGTACATTTTGACTGAAATGTCTGAAAAACAGTTGATCTTTGAAAAACAGAAAGTCCAACTATGAAATATAATCATCATGATTTTCAAAACATTTGTTGCTCTGCTTTAGATAACAAAACCCTTTTTGGCATTTTGATTATTTTTTGTAGAAGATGGGAGGAGAGGTTTACATACTTGGAGATCAGTGAAACCTCTCCATGTGTGTCAGAGATGAAGTTTACTTTGTCTCCACGCATCTTCTTTTGTATGAGCAAAATAAAGCAGCACAGACTTGTTTTTGTGTGTTATCCCATTGTTAATGTTGGCCTTGTTCTTAAACATTACTAAGTTTAGATTCCAATTATTGAATCCAAACACAACAATAAGTATGAGTCCATATAAAAAAAAAAACGTCATTGGTTTTCAGTCTGAGTGCTAATTCTAGAAATATGCTTTGAGCCATGGTGGTATATATAAGGTTGCTCAAAAGATCTTATTTTCATCAAAATCCCTGAGAGGGAGAGAGTGGGGGGAGGAGGGATAGAGAGAAGCTAAGGTTGATGACTGCAAAGGCAACATTTTTTTTTTGACCAAGGAATTCTGCTGTATCATTGCCTAACTAGAGACAGATTGTAATACATGCTTTGCTCAATATCCCAGCTCTTCATGCTTTGAAACTTTGCTTCAAATACCTTGAATACCTATATGCATGTACATGTAATATGTAGCAGGTAGATATTGTTGGCTTTAGAATGTTATAATTCCTTCAAACTGAAATAAAATTTAAAACATCAATATATTCTTTTTTTAAAATTGATCCAAATTATTTTTATATGATACATCACCATCACATAAACATGGGGTAGTAGAATATTGAACCCACTCAAAAACAGATTCACTTTCCCCAATCTGTTACCCTCTAGATGTTTTAATGTTATAGATGTTATCATTATTGTTCCCTTAAGTCAACAGGATTGGTCTCCAGACATATCATTGTTGGGAAAGCTGAACTGGTTTTATAATGTCTATATCAAATATTGGCACTGTATCTTTTCTTTTATGTATACTGAGAGCATTTGCACCAAGACAAATTCCCTATGTGTCCAATCACACTTGACCAATAAAGAATTCTATTCTATTCTAATCACACACGCAATATAGAATAGGAAAGGGGACATGTATGGATGGAAAGTTGTGCCAAACTGTCCATGAATGGTCCTGTGCACACAATCTTGAAATTAAAAACAAGTTAGGTTTCTAATGCATCTGCTTGAAAACTAAATATGGTCATTTGTGACTCTAAAATCTTGGGCTGGGATAAATAAAAGAACAAACCTAATTTTTTTATCTTTGTATGAAAGAGGAAAAGGAAGAAGGGAATGGTAAGCAAGATACTTTACTTCTTTGCTTGATCTTACAATATACAAAGAAGATAAAGCAAGTTCAGTAATTGTCTTTTTGATATTTCTGAAAAAAGATCTTTGTTTGCCAGGATTGTTTGCATTAGGATGAAATGTTCCATCTTGTCAAACAAGCATTCTCTCAAATAGAAAGCTAGAGGAATTTGGTTTCAAATGTTTAATCTGTTCTTTTGAGTATCTGTCTATGATCTACCAATGGTAACCATCAAAATGTACTCATGTCTTTTTCCATATAAATCATTGAAAAATTCTCAGTTATTCAAGGTGGTGCATATTTTCATCATCAAAGCATTATGCACTTACCAACAATGATTACCTTACCTTTTGCCACTGCTCTAAGCTCCACAGTGAATGCTGTCGTCACATTAAGCTGTCCATTGGTGTTACTTATTTTCTGTCCCAGTCAGAACAGATATGCTCAAACCTCTTTCTACACTATCAGCCGCAACCACAAGAAGCAGTACTAAAATCAGAAGTCACAGCTAAAGCAGGTTTCATTTTCTAAATCATGTGCTTAATGGATTTAGCAAGTCATCCGTGGATATCAGCCAATACATTGTAAGCAAAACATTCATATCCCTGTGAACATATTTAACATCATTTTCCGAGCTATGAGACGCAGTCACTCAGAAGCTGTATTTACAAACTCAAGGTTTTCTTTTCAACCTTGGCTTTTGAGTGGTATTAATAATGATTTCACATTTGGTTTTCATTTAGTTTGAATTGTCTTTTAAGACAATAGCCACTTTGTCATGTGGATATAAAGTTAGAGTAGACATTGAAAACATCCATAATTATAATGCTCTTTCATTTGGAATGCAAAACTTTATTAACAATGTTAAGATAGAAAAACAGCCCAATTTAAACAATAGTGTAGCTTTCACTCTTGCATTTCAAGTACCAGAAACTGAAAAGCATTCAGCTCCATTTCAATTCTATCCCATTAGTTGGTTTTATAAATGAGAAGTCATTAGCTTCAGTTCTCCCCATCTAAATGATAAAATAAACCAGATCAAAAAGCACCTTATATCTTCTCCTGATTCCACTTGACTCTCTTTTAGAGCTAAATAAGCAGACTTTTGGAAGTAGTACAGTGACACTTTTCTAGCCACCTAGCATACAGATGGCATTAGGTATTATTTTGATAATAAAAAATAAATGACTAATCACGAGCTGTGTACAGTGAAAACATTTCAGATACAGTGTTTTGTATCTCACATAAGCCTGCAAAACAATGCTGCCACTATAATGAATCAAATCATTAAGAGAGTTTTCTAGAGGCAGCACCAATTTTTTTCAAGCTTTTTGGAAGTCCATTAAAAAGAAACCATTCTGCTTTAATGAAGAGCAGAAACCTGCTGCACTCATGCAAATTCCAAAATAATTCTTCCAAATTGTTTTCTTAGTGTGCACAGTGCACTATTTATGGTAACACTTGAATATTAATTACAACACTTCATAAAGCACCATGAAGATAGCAATAATTTGTAATACACAGTTTTTACAATTTTAAGTGATGGAAACTCAAAGGATGAATACATAATGCAGGGCTTTGTCTCTTTAGATTATTTGAAAGTTATGACATTTTAATTCCTTATTTCCACATATTTACAAATAGTGTATAACAGGCAGCTCTTCACCTTAGTTCTAAAATATATCATAATATGTCATAATTTCAGGGAGGATCATCCTAGACAGACTTTCCAAGTTCCAATTTAGACTTCATTACGAACCATTCTCACCTTCACTCAATTCCTGACCATCACCTTTTAAAAATAGCATTTTTCTTTCCTTAAAGACATAACCATGGAAGAAAACTAGTTCAGGATTAAATTGTGAAGTCCTTGGTGCTCTCAAGCTCAGAGAGCACCAAGGACTTCCTAGACATAGCCTCCTATGAAACCCGAATCCCAGAAATCTGTTCAGAAGAATCTTGCTGCATTGAGTGGTATCTTTATGTATATTTTTCCCTTTTTTTCCTTCATCTGTCCTTTGCCAAATATCTTGGAGGTTTTACTAAAGTAATTCTTCTGTTGCCTATAACATAACAATTATAGAAATCACAAAGCTAGAAGAATACTTTAAGTCCTTCAGCCAATTCCAATCATCATCATCAATAATAACCTCAACAAGATTCAATTCTGTCATGAACATATCCGGAAATATAGCAATAGCACTTACACTTATATACCGCTTCATTGCGCTTTACAGCCCTCTCTAAGCAGTTTACAGAGTCAACATATTGCCCCCAACAATCTGGGTCCTCATTTTACCCACCTCATAAGGATGGGGGACTCAGCCAACCTTGTGCTGCTCAGAATTGAACTCCTGGAGTGAGTTAGCCTGCAACTTTGCATTTTAATCACTGCGCTACCACTGCTCTAAATGTCCATTTTCCTTGGGTTCTTGAATTCTTTAGGCTTGGTTGTTGTGTTGCAGACATTTCATAACGGATAATATGAAACATGTAAAGGAGATGGGGGTTTGCTGGCTCTTTATGTTCAGTACTTGCCCTGTTAGTTGTGGCTGACATGTGATTTCCTCTTTTATGATTCCTTAATTAAAAATTATTTGCTTCCCTAGTTGCCTGCTGTAGTTTTCTGCTTATTTGAGGTTGCTTACATTCAGGTATATTGTAAGTCTTATTTAATTAAATGGAAACATTTTCCCAGGAAAAAAATACAGGATTAGAAATTACTACTGTCCCAATTTACCATCTATACCATAAGCAAGAGACTTTCTTACATCAGATTGACTAAACTGAAGGCTCTTCACAGATTGTTCAATATCCATAATCTGCTATCAATCTGTGCTTGAGCATTTTTTGCTAAAGAACTTTTTCACCCTTAATTAGCCAGTGTCAAACCTGAAGAAAGAAAGAAAGAGAGAGAGAGAGGGAGAGAGAGAGAGAGAGAGAGAGAGAGAGAAAGAAAGAAAGAAAGAAAGAAAGAAAGAAAGAAAGAAAGAAAGAAAGAAAGAAAGAAAGAAAGAAAGAAAGAAAGAAAAATGTTCTTAAAAAACCTGAATTGGAAGGAAAAATGATGAGAATAAGTATACAACGACACCTAGTGATTCTGTCAAGTTACTGCAGGTCAGTTTGCCATCCTTTGGAAAAAGAAATTCTGATCTTGCTGCTTGTTTTGTGGTGAGAACATAGAGATCCTGTTACATCCATCTGCAACTAAGGGTTATTGACAGCTTTATCATATGGAAGTAATAATTTACAGTCAGTAGTTCTTTTTGTTTCTCAAAAGCAGGCTGGCAGCAATCAGCAGGTTTAATGTGATAAGAGCAAAAATGCATTATTTTTGAAATTTACAGCTCCATTTGAAAACCTTAGACAATAAAGTATTTCAAGTAATAAAGAATCTTGAGCTAGAATGGAAGCTTAAGTACTTTGGTCGTCTGAACATATAAAAGTAAATGCAATCTGTATCCATAAAATAGTTCCTGATAGAGAATTAATAAAGGACTTTCAGCCTTAATGATTCCATAACCACCTTAATGGTTTAAAAGTCTGCAAACATTTATTGGAGCGCACTGAGGAAATGATGGTTTCAGCCCAATTCTAAACAAGAAAGATCCCTGCCATATTTATGGAATTTTATGGCCAAGAGAATTTGCCCGTGATCTCCCATATGGAATTCTTTTGTTGTGTTTTTCATGCCACTTATTTTACCTCTTTTTTAAAATCACACAAAAATCTGCAACTGATTAGGTGCAGAGGGGACACTACACCATGACTTTGAATTGGTTCATCCAATCCAGTTGGAAGTTGCATACAACTTTTCTAGAACAACCTTGTTCAAGACAAATAATGCTCTTTCAAAGATTATGCTTCACTGCTTCTTTTGATTAAAGTATTTAAATGTCTCCTACAAAGGGAAAGCATAATTTGTTTGTTTGTTTATATCCTACCTTAATTATTCTTTCAAATTACTCAAAGTGCTGAATATGTCCAACACCTTACTGCTCTTCTTTTCCCCACAACTCTGTGAGTTGAATTGGGCTGGGAGAGAATAACGGGTCCAAAGTCACTCAGCTGGCTTTCATGGCCAAGAGCAGAATTAAACTCACTTTCTCCTGCTTTCTAGCCTTATGTCTTAACCCAAGGGTCGTCAAGTGTAAGATTTGTGGACTTCAACTCCCAGAATTCCTGAACTAACATGACTGGAGGAGTAATTCTGGGAGTTGAAGTCCATAAGTCTTAAAGCTGTCAAGTTTGAAGACCCCTACCTTAACCAATAGATAAAACTACTATTCACCAACTATTACTCTGGAGAGACTTACTTTCAGTGGAAGCCCCACCCAAAGAAAAATTATCATCCTTTTCCATGCACTCATATGGCTTGGTGCAGTCCTCCAACTGTTCCTTCTGAGGTCAGTTCATATTATCCAGTGCCATTCTTTGCCTCTGTCTCCAGTGTGTTCATAATAGATGCCAAATGAAATGGAGGACATTTTACAATTTTGACTATCATGCCTTTTAATAATCCCACAATCATCTCGCTTATTTCAGAAATTTGGTTTTTTAATTTTGTGTTTTAGTGTATTTTTTTAATAGTCTTAGAAAATTGTATTCGATTTGGATATTGACCTGAGCCAACAAAAGACTATAAATCACACTGAACTTTCCTTGTAGTTATTATTTTTTTAGGTAGTGAATAATTTTTAAAATCCAGATCAATTAGAATATTGTAAGAGGATTACATGGCCATACTTCAAAGAAAAAGTAAAAGAAAACATTTGCTCACAAATATAGGTATTCATTTTTACATTAGTTTAACAGATGTAGTGAATGTTATAGATTAAAAATAAAATTGAATGAAATAATTTAACTCACAGTATCTCTAATTTAAAAAATTGTCTAGTGAAATCTAATCAACAGCATTTCTTTTTCAATAGTTTCACATGGCAATTTGTTTACATTCTCACTTTGAGCTTCTGATTTAAGTATAATCAAAGCATTTGAATTCCAAAATGCTTAAATGTGATTTAAGTATCAAAGCATTTTTGAATTTGAATTCCAAAATGTGGGCCTCAGAACTTAATACATAAAAGTTCTCAACATCTGAGAGCTAATAAGTAACCCAAAACTTGTGTGATTTTGAACAGATAAGACTAGAATTATAGATTACAGGCTTTTTCCACTTGTGTTATGAATGTGAATATTCAAAAGGTGATTGTTAAATGGAAATCCTTCTCATCCACTTTATTCTCAAAATACTTTTTTCTGTCATTTTTAAATACTCTATTTTCCTATCTCTTTCTCATAAAAATATCTGAGAATCAAATTAGAGGAAAAAATATACTTGAGAGGAACACTCAGTATTCTGCCCTTTCATCTACTGATATTTCCCTGCTTCTGATTTACATGTTTTTATACATAGAGAACTGGGACTAAGTGTTGTTCCCATGTCTTTTGATGATGCTCTCAGTGCCATTGATTTCAAAGGCATCTGAGTATCAGAGATCCAAGAAGCCTCAATGCAGTGTCTAAATCTATTACACATTTTGCACGCATACAGACACCAACACATTCCTATTTTATAAGCATGCACATTTAAACTTTGATTTTCCAGCAGCAATTTTCCCGAGGCTTTAAAAAATAAGCTCAAAAACTTCTCTTTGACCTAAGATATCAGAAAATATGCTGCAACACGAAGATTCTCCTTAACCCAAACCCAAAACATTTCAAAATGAAACCTTTTAATTGAAAGCCGCACCCTTCTTTCATTTCTGTTACCAACGCTTGTCAGTCTTGTTTCCACATCTGTGTACATAGTGTTGTAAAGTCAGAGCAGGAACCAGCAGTAAAATAATAAACACTGCCATGCAGTTGCTTCTTTCATGAAGATATTTCTTAAATGACTATTGATAGCTGTGGCATGCTTTAATTACAAACACAATGAACAGGAGTGCTATCTCATTCAATACAGTCAACAAGACAGCCTGTAATAGATTTGCTGGTACAATGCAAGCATGATCTAAACGAAATTTGTACACACACACACACACACACACACACACACACACGTCCCTTTTAATCTGAAAAGTGATCCCTATATATGTCATTCTTTTCATTTTCATGGCTTAATTCATTCTTTAAGTGAGGCTTCTTTCTGCCCCATCAATTACTATGACCAAAGGGATAATTCCCAGGACATGAAGGGTGAATAAAGTTGCCTTTAAACAAAATATAAGTCTCCACTTAAGTGTAATTAAATCTTAAGTAGAATAAAAAACCGATAGCACATGTTAATAACCCCTACAAGCTACTGCAGTTCTGACAGCGAGCAAAATCCTTAAACCTCACAAATCATATTTGTACAATAGGTATTGTGAAATGTTAATCTTTTAATTATGTTTTTCTGAAATGTGGCCCTTTTCTTCCTGTAGAGATATTCCAGTTCCCAAAAGCCTTTGAGTGTATGCAGTGAAAAACAGAGGGTCAGTCTCATCCTTTTGTTGTCACACCTGGTCATGTGAAGCAAAGAAAATAAATTTTCATTCACCTGTTTTACAGGGACAATGCCTTTAGCAAGTCCTCCAGCTGCATGCATAATTGGACTTTATATGTTAATCTGGAGAATCACACATTTCTTGCTAGGCAGTCTGAAAGCTTTAATTGAGAACTATAATAAGTTATGTAAAGTAAGTTAGTAAGAAGCAGAAAAATGTCCATATTAGTTGCCTAAAGCAAAAACTAGGCAGAAATTAATTTACATAATAATACTGTATTACTATATGTGTATTCATATGCTGTAGAATATCTGCTCTCAAGTACTGCCATTTCAGTATTAACTAATATTATGTCAGTTTAACAGAGAGAAAATGGCCACACAGATATGCAAAACACAGAAAAACCTCAATCATGATGCTCTACTTAAATAGCATTGCTATAGTAGCCGTACGAGCAGATGGCAGCCATAACTAAGAAAACCTTTGCAGAGCTCCACTTGATGTGCCAGTTGTACCCTTTCCAGGACCAGTTGGTTGTTCAGACAGTTGCTCACATCTCATGGCTGGACTACTGAAATGTGCTCTATGTGGAGATGCCCTTGAAAGCTATTAGGAAGCTTCAATTGGTTCAGAATGTCATGGCACAAGCATGATGAGCTTTCTTGGCATGCTGCAGGACACCTCTGCTTCATGAACTTCAGTCATTGGCACTGTGCTTTCTGGTGCAATTCAAGGTGCTAATTATTACCTATAAATCCCTAGATGGCATAGGTCCAACTATTTCTGGGATTTCTGTCCATCCAGTAAAGTGATTATGCTCCAAATCATCTTAAACTGTCATATTTTGGGACACGGGAACCTCCTCCTTTCTGTCCCAGTACCTGCTCTCTAGAATGAGGTGCCTCCAAAATATATAAGGCTCCCACCCTAATGATGTTCCAAGCCACCTTAAGAACCTGACTATGTTTGCTCTGTTGTTTGCAGTCATATGATTACTTTCTAGTTACTTTTGTACTTGTGCTGATTTTTTTTTATGTTACCCCTATTGTAGTTAGTCTCTGAGAATCATATGGAGTTCAACTTGAATGAATAGATATATATAGAGATAAAATAAGACTGGTTTTACTTTGTGTTTATGTATTATGTAAATTGAACCAAACCAATAAAACTGCTGCTTCTGCATGTGTACCCAGAATGTAACACTCAGGACAAATGTTCAGAGCTCTTTGATACGAGATAAATAGGGCTCGCTGATGTTTAGGGCTGGTAGCTAAAATCAGACTTTTCCTAGCACACCATGGCTCATAAACAAAATGGCTGCCATGGAGGAAAGCTTGCTTATTAAAATACACATCCCAGTGCAACACATATTCACCAGCCAGACTCCATTGGATTCGGGCAGCTATAATAAATTTAAATAAATAAAATAGCACACAGACAAATATTTTTACGAATGGTTTACATCCAGAATTTTCTGGACCAGGCTGCAGATGCAAAGTAAATGCTAAGCTAAAGCCTAAAAAAGAAAGCATAAATAATGGCACAATTGTATAACTGTAGATCTCTCTAGTACTGGATTTCTCAACCTCAGCCTGATCTTCAGCTCCAGGATTTTCCAGCTGTCATGGTCCCATCGGAGCCTGAGTCCGCGGAGCAGGACGAGCCAAAGCTGGGGCTGACGGAGAAAAAGGACATGGTCTCTTTGGCTCCAGAGGAACAACCAGACTTCTTGCCTTGGTGGCTGCCTTGTTAACTTTGCTTGCTGGACTACTCGCAACCAGAGGCAGTCGGAGGTATGTGTGAGAGCTTTGCTCCAGGACATGCAGTAAACATGGAGACCAGGGGTGAAATTCAAATTTTTCTCCTACCAGTTCTGTGGGCATGGCTGTGGGTGTGGCTTTGTATACTAGTAAAAGCAACCAGGAGCAATTGGGGTAATTTTTTACCGATTCAAATCGTCCTTACCACTTCTCCCGAGGTGGGCTGAGGTGGTTGAATTTCACCCGATGGGGATGTTTGAGGGAAAGTTGGAGCAATAAAGGGGAGTTAGAACTGTTCTCTGGCTGTGTTGCTTCTGTGCCTTGCCCTGGGTTATCATACCAGCCAGCTTATGTCTATCTGGAGAAAGAATTGTAGGAATAGGATTGAAAATCCATACATCTTAAATTCACAGGGGTTGAGAAACACTATTCTATTATAATCATTCAAGCAACAGATCAAAAATACCAAGTTCGGGAAGGGACTTTAAATTTACTCATTAGCTTCATACAATTATTTTATACTGGTATGTTTGTGTATCATATATATATGAACACTATACAGATGAACACTATACAGAAGCCTGATGATGGCAGATGAGATTCTGCCGAAACGTTGCTACAACTTTAAAAGCACAACTACAATGACGTGGGAAAATACCCGAACAAAGCTGAATGCCATACATATACATATACATATATATGTATAAGAACTTAAGAAAGCAAATTATATATATATATAATTTGTTTTCTTAAGTTTTCGCGTGGTATTCGGCTTGGTTCGGGTATTTTCCCACGTCATTGTAGTTGTTCTTTTAAAGTTGTAGCAACGTTTCAGCAGAATCTCATCTGCCATCATCAGGCTTCTTTATAGTGTTCATCTGTATAGTACTATATATATATATATATATATATATATATATATATATATATATTTATATATATGAGCTGTCTCTTTTTAATGCTTATGATAGCTAAAATATTTAAAATGGCATGAGAAATTCAGGATAAAGTCCTCATGTGCATCTTTTGTCATAAAATTAAAAAAAACAGCTAGGCAGTATGTAGTTAATATATATAGCTGTAGTTTAGTCATGAGTCACCTTTTCTAATATTCTGGTGTTTCCAACCTTGACATTTTACAATGAAGTAGTAGTATTTAAATTTCCTCACATTAGCATCTGCAGTTTTATGATTAAAAAAGATCTAATTGATGGACATTGTGAAGCCATTTCAGAAATCAAATGGATGATACAACAGTGTGTTGCAACTAGTTTCAAAGTACATAGTTATTGATGTCATCACCTAGTAGTAAAATTAAAGAAATTAGAACAATTCTGCCTTCCATTCTGGAACCTTGTTATTTTCCCATTTGTACACATGGATCTGTAGCTACAGCTTCACTCTGCAAAATAGAGATATCATAAAAATCTTGTTTTTGAATCTTTCTTCTCTTTAGATCTCATAGGAAAATATTTTAAATAGATTTGGGTCAGAGCCTAAAAAGTCTACTTTATATTTGCTTCTCAAATTTTTACAATTGTGGCTTTCAGAAACTTTATGATGCCTTTACCGCTGCAACTCCCATTTATGCACAAAAAGCTGTAATGGTTGAAGGCAGGGGGCCAGAAATTAGGGAGATACAAGTTCTAGTCCTGCTTTAGGCACAAAGCCAGCTGGATAACTTTCAGCCAGCCACTTTCTCTCACCTAAGAAGAAGGCAGCGGCATGCCACTTCTGAAAAGAGTTTGACAAGAAAATTACAGGGACCTCTCCGTGCAGTTACCAGGAGTCAAAACTGACTTGAAGGCACAAAAATATTCACGAAGGTTAACACATAGTTGGTACATTTTGATCTTGAAGTGGGATGATGGCAAGTGCATTATTGCCTCAGTCTGAGTAAGCAATGCTGAGAGAAACCAGCAAGCAGGATTAAGTGAGGCTTAAGGTAGAATTCATTGATTCATCGGAACTATCCACAGCAGGACAGGAAATATGGTAGTCCTTAGTATCGCAGTGACATTCTTCCCACTTGCCTTCATATTTAAATGATTGTTTTAATTTAAAACTTTGTTGCAACACATCAATATCTAGTGTCATCTTTAGATACAAGAATTCTTCTGGGCTTCTAAGCTATTTGATAAATGATACAAACAGTACATGGTCAATGACATTAAATCTTCAGGTTTTTTCCAGTTGTAACAATGGATATCAAGAACTGAATCTGTGGTAATAGAGCATAAAATATGTCCCACCATTGATTTGGGATCCTAAAATTTGTGAAGTAAAAAATACAAAATTGATACTGCTTCCTTTCATGAGCAAATTTTAAATCAAAAAGGGTATGCATAGATTACCCTACCCTAGGTCTGCTCCCAATATCCATATTATGCTAGTACCTAAGTAGGTACTATGACACTAATCATTACTCTCATATAAGTTGACAAACAGAAAACTTGTTTGCTTTCCCCTTCTTTCAAAAACAAAGAACCTAGAAACACTATTCTCCAAAGCACCTGAAGGCAGGACAAAGAAGCAGTGGATAAAAACTAATCAAGGAGAGAAGCAACCTAGAACTAAGGAGAAATCTTCTGACAATTAGAACAATTAATCAGTGGAACAGCTTGCCTCCAGAAGTTGTGAATGCTCCAACACTGGAAGTTTTTAAGAAGAGGTTGGACAACCATTTGCCTAAAATGGTATAGAAAACTCCTGAGCAGGGAGTTGGACTAGAAGACCTCCATGGTCCCTTCCAATAACATTGTTATTCTATTCTGTAATTCTGCTATTAAAATACTATATTATTTTTATTATAATACATGTAACAGTCTTTTCATTTCTAGGTGATGAGGTACTGCATAATGTTCACTCTTGGTAGAGTCCAATTGAATGTAGCATTTGCATTAGGTCTTCCTATATGAACAATACCAATCTCTGCTAATTAGAGGGGAAATGACCCTGAATGACCTTCCCTATTAATTCCCTACTAATAGCAATTGTATTCCCCATTCTGGAGACTGAATATAGAAAGTGTTTACACTTATGTAGGAAAGAATAATTTTAGCTTTACCACACCATTTTCTCTCATAAAGAGCTTAGCTGAATCACTGCTTAGGGCTTGGCTGAAGCTATTAGTCCCTTAAAATGTTTATCGCTTCACAAAGGCACAAATCAATAGGAAGATCTCTCTGAACACAAAAAGACAACTGGATTCTGAAATAGCACTTTTCTTCCACCACTAACTCAGAAGCAAAATGTAAGAGAAGTGAATGATATACATAATCTTACAGGGGGTGGGGAAATTTTAAATCTGCCTGTACTTACAAGGAAGATCGGGAATAGTTCATTTATTCAATCAGGAATATTTAAATCTTTAAAATATTCTTTTTCTATTTTATTTCTTTTACACACTTCTCTTTCTGATTTCAGTTTGTGTTATCTTTATTATAAACTCTTCAGTAAAGGTTGTTTTTTTTAAAAAAAGAGTAACACTGACAACCACAAGAAAGCAGATGTAAAGAAGTATGCTGAAATAAAAAAGAAAGTGCTCATTGCCTCTTCTAGAATATCTTGATAAAAGTCTATCAAAGCTGAAACATTCTGAAATACCAAGTCGTCTTATAGTGTTTGTTGATTTGGATTAAGCATGTCTGTTTGAACTAGCATACCTCAAGCCTTGGAAGTTGTCCTTCCAGGGAGAACAAGAGTCACAATAATTAAATTACTCAATTGATCTTGTCACTACACGGAAGTTACCCGTTTATGTACTCCTGGTGATGTACCTTTTTCCTTTTTCTCAAACTTACTAAAAATTCTGGAATCCTTTCATCCCCAACCTATAATTTCTCCAGCAACAAGTGTAATTTTAAATTAACAGTGTAGAAACATACTTCCTGATTCAGCCAGACTGCTGCCACCATTCCACTTTTTTGTCCTGGGAATGGTAGGCATACAAGCATACCTGATAAAGCTAAAAAAAGAAAAAGAAAAAAAGGGAAGAGGAGATTTTTAAAAATGACATTTCCTCAAATACTATTCATTCAAAGAATGCCAGAGTTAGCATGGTGGCACAGTGGTTACAATGCAGTACTGCAGGCTACTTCTGCTGACTGCCAGCAATTTGGCAGCTTGATTCTCACTGACTTTCATCCTTCCAAGGTCGATAAAATGAGGATCCAGATTGTTGGAGGCAATATGCTAACTCTGTAAACCACTTAGAGAAGGCTGTAAAGCACTGTTAAGTGGTATATAATTCTAAGTGCTACTGCTATTTTGCACTCCTATATCCAAATACAATGCCTGCTTAGTATAGCAATGCTCATAAGTGTTAAAAATGGTCATAGGTCACTTTTTTCAATTCCATTGTAACTTCAAATGGTCACTAAGGAATTGTTGAGTACTACCCATACAGCAGAAATTCATTTCCAGTTGTCTTGATGGATTGTCTTGTCTTGATAGAGAACAATCAGTGGCAAAGAGGTTTATTTTGATATGAAAAGCATAGAAATAGAAAACAGATGAGGAAACAAATGATTAAACTGTTTCTCAGAGTATTTTCAGGAAGCCTATTAGCCACTGTGAAAAATTGGATTTGTTTGGATAAAGAGATAAAAGATAGATGAAAGGGAAGAAATATAGTTGCAAATAAAACAAAGTACTTCTGAGTCTGTACTGTCCTATTCTTTCTATTGAAATAACATGTCCCTTTGCAGTCAGGGTGCAACTTAAAACTGAATCTAGTTTTTTTTTTCATCTCGTTTGCTGTATATTCGTTCCCCCTCATTATATAGGTGAGAGAGAGAATGAGAAAACTTCAGATTTTTAAAAATTATTTGTCCTTTTACTTTTCAACATGCGACATTTAAATTATAAAATACAAGGTCGGCAGGTGGATAGATAGGTGATGAATATTAATTACCCATGATATATTGCTTTCTTTATATAGCGACTCATCTCACCCTAGATAACTCTGGACACCACAGAATAAAAAGCAAGAATATAAAACAATAAATATAAAAGACCATAATAATAAATATCCTGAAACATGGAAATACAACCCATAGAAAGACATAAAATGGTCCCCTCAACAATGGAGTTATCTAGATAGGTCTCTAGTTCTATGGCAGCACCATGGCTACTCACATCACCAGGTCTAAATGGTCTTCAGAATATCAAAAGGAATGGGGGAATCAAATCTAACTTTTGGTCAGGAAGAATATTCCATAAGGCAGGCACCATAACAGAGAAGGCACATCTTCTGGGATCAACTAAATGTAGATCCCTAACAGCATGCCTTCTCTGCCAGATCAAATGGGCTAGACTTGTGTGATCAGAGAAAGACAGTCCCTCATGTTTGACATGCCAGAATCTTTCAACTTTTTCCATACCATAGGTTCATGTGTTATGTTTATTATTGCTTTCGAAGAGAATATATTCGGCATCGACCAAATCATAAAGTTATAGCTGTGTTTTTGATTAGCTGAGGGTCACATTCATCAAAATAATAAATACCAATAACTTTCTCCTAGTGACATTAGGTTCAGCACAGTAGCTATTAAATGATATCAAAGACCATAAATGAATGTATGCCACAGCATGATTTCTAAACAAATTCACAACAGTGAGGAAATTTGCACATACAGGTAAGCTACTTCTTTATTGAGATCCCAAAGAACACCATAAAAACACAAGGAGAATGCATGATATTCAAGGGAGCCACCACCAAATTATATTTATTCCCCCTGCCAATGGTGATAAAAACACTTACATGCAGACTTCTTTTCAAATGCAGTATATTTGAAACTTAGAAATGAAAGATAATTAATTTAGATTTTTGTTGTTCATGTCTGAAACAACTCTCAGTGGGGCTTGCAAATCAATCTTCCATAGTAGGAACAATAAGTTCCTTGTTCCTACATTATTCTTATCTAACAGCTAGACTTTGAAGGAATGTATATTAAACTTTGCCACAAATTATTTAAGGTGTATAATACTACCCAAGATATCATGTACAAGGTATGTTAACATTCACAAACAAAACCTCCAGAGTTTGGAACATTATCATTAATTCTTTCACTCCAAACCAAATTTGCAGCATCATGCAGAATAGTTCATATTAAGTTATTCATCTAAATATGATCTGGAACATTATAAAAGAAAGGAACTGTTGAACTACAGTGCTAAAAGCTTCAATCCTTGACAAAAATTCTTGGTAACAAGAAGCTAAATTTAGGTTTCTCTTAGCTTCTTCAATTATCACATTAAAAGCAACATGCTGGCCGAAGTAATATACTTTATAACTAATTTAATCATGAAAAAATAAGCTGATTTCTCATTTTTTATCCCAAATTATAATTATATTTTTTTTTCTAATCGTAATTCCTTTGCATTTAGCATTCTTTTTACCAGACTTCACCATACTTTAATAAATCCCCGCAGTGGTCCTGTTATCTTTATTATGTATCAATAACAGAAGAAAAAGAATTAAGTTGCCATCCGGGAAGAAGGTACCATCCAGAACTGGAATAGTATAGAGACAAAAATGTCATAATTAACGACAGGTATTCTTGGTTTATTTTACACTTCAGCAGCTATAAAAGTTAAAACTAGTCTGCATTTGGAAATGATTGTTAGAAATATATGAAAATATATCTAAAAAGCAAATTTTTGAATTTTTGGAAAGTTTTGCAAGAAAAGCAGTGAAGGGCTTATTTATATATCTATAATACTGGAAATTTTGTTCAAATGAATTGTTGAACCATCTTCTATCACGGGTGTCAAACTGAATTTCTTCAAGGGCTTTTGTAGTTCTCCACAGGCCGTCCTGAGGGGAGGGAGATGGGCAGCACCCTGCAGCACCCTGCCAACCAAAATGGGGTGTGGGGCAACCATGTGAGGGCCCCCACGCCCCATTTTCCACCTGAACAGCTTCCTGCAACACCCTGCCGGCCAAAACAGCCCCCCTGCCCCCCTGCTGCAGGCCATCCATGCTGAAAACAGGACACAGGGGACTGTGTGCGCCCCACACCCATTTTGGCTGCCAGAGGCATTGTGGGCCAGTCCTTTGCTATTTCCAGATTAGCCCCACAGGCCAGATTTAAACACTTGTGGGCCTTGAGTTTGACATCCTTATCATGCTTTTATTTAACCTTGAAGGTTAAGCACTTAAGAGTATATCAATTGTTTTGTTACAAAATAAAACCTCCAAAATGTAACATGTATTTTACTCAAGTAGCTTGGAACGCATATAATCTGCAATGCATTTTTTAAAAAAAGTATGTTTTTTTATTAAATGTTTGGTTATCTCCAGGAAAAGATGCCCCATATTTGCAGCATCTAAAATAAAAAATGCAGTATGCACCAAATATCAAAAGTATGATTCCATCTAACAAGTATTGCAATCCATTCTTTCCGTGCTTTTAATCCACCAGCATACTTTTTGTGGAGGCGGGGAGGGAGAGAAAACGGGAAGTAAAATTTCCTTTATAAAAATTCAGCTTTCTATCTCTCTTGCTTATTTCAGACAAGAAGAAAAGGTTTGCAGGTTACAAAGAATTCTGAAAAAATATGACTCTAAATGCAAAATTTCAATCAACTGCAATGATGTAGTTTTTAGACAAAATTAGACTTGATTGGTAGAAAATGTCCAAAAGACTCAGCAGTAGCTCCTTTACAAGCATACTATTTATAATGGATACATTGATACAGAATGACTTATTTAAAAAAGCAAGGCAATATTTTATAGGCACAACAATCAACATTACACTAATTCAGAAAGTACATTTTTGTAGGCTGTTTTACACTCTTATTATCAATTCACAAATTATGTGGACTCACAGAATCGGGCAGAATTATGTATCATTCTGCTTAAGACTGCAACATTGAAACAAATAAAATTTTCAGCTCTTTACTGAATAAAAAAGCCATCAGATTTTTCTTAAAAATATCATTAGCAATTGTCCTACGTGTGCGCCTTTTAATATTGGTGTACTTTACTGCTAAGTGTATACCTAATTAAAAGCAAGTTCTGACATGCTGATTAAAGATACAAAGTTAGCGCAATGTAGGCTTTATAAATGGTCTTTTGCATTCAGGATTTTGAATAATCAGGAAAACTCCCCCGATATATAAAGAATATAAAACCATTCCAAGGTTCAATTTCAAAAATTGCCCAAGTGAATCATTCCATTTTAAATTTTGCTTGTCTTGATTGCAAGTAGATCTGTCTTCTTAGAAATGTCTGGCAAACTATTTTAGGGTACAAAATTCTCTTCCAAACCCAGTGGTGGAATTCAGTGCTGTTTTTCTGCTGATGGCTGTCCTCCAGAATTAGGGGAAAGTGATTCATTACCTCATAGTTAAAATGCCCTGATATGGGGATGCACTCCAGAGGAGCAGTGGAAGTTCTGGTGGAGATTGGTAACAGCAGTGGAGAAAATCCTGTTTTGCTAGCAAAAATTCATTCATAATCATACAATATTAGATTTGCAAAGATAAACTTAAAATTAATAACCAAATGTTTAAATAGCCATAAAGGAAGTTTAGGAAAAGCCTTTTAAGACAATGATACAGTTTAATTCTTTTTCTTTAACTTGTTCCTGAATGTAGCCTATTAGTTTCTATTAAAATTCTCAGTATGATCTAGAACAAAGACATATGAACTCATTTTAAAAAGACAAATAGTGCCAATTAGTATTTCAATGTTCTAATTTATTCCTAGGTAGTAGAACTGAATTTTATTTCTCAAAGGATCATGAAGAAAATAAACCATAGTTATAATTATAACAGGCTATGCATAGTGCAAATGAAATTGAGGTTTCCTTTCTGTTTTGTTTGCCATTAAAATCCTATTAGCAACTATAGCACACCAACTTAAGACTCATCCAACAAAATACTGTATAACCAGTGATATTGACAACTATGCAATTACATACAATTAGGGAGACTTCATTTTGTTCCATAGGTGTGGAGAGGTGTGAAACCTTTTTTTAATCTAAGAGCTGTACTTGATCTTTGAACATGTGTAAGAAGACATTACTCCAAAATTGAAGTCAAAACAAAATTTAGATTTAATATATTTAAAGATTTTTGATATGATCATTTGTCATATATTTAATAACCTCCTTCTGCAATATTAAAATTTGATAGCAACTGTTAAAAAAGGGCTGATATTTTTCCAGATATATTAAGAAATTTACTTTAGACATTCTGAATAAATGTATGGCTGTATTCATACTAAGCCAAGATTTATTTAGATTAGGGGTTGTCGAACAGAGACAAAACATAGTTGCTATTTTATATGAATCCAACTGGTGGTTTGTTGTTGTTGTTTTTTTTGCTAACTTCTTTCCAATAACCAGATAAATGGGCAAACCACAAAAACAAAGGCAAGCCACAATTTGCATTCATAGGAGATGTAAGCTTTAAACTCAAGTTCAGTTTCAAATTGTACTTTGTGGAAAAAGGAAATTACTGTTTCTTAATTGAGAT
Organism: Notechis scutatus; assembly: GCF_049901735.1. Classification (NCBI taxonomy): domain Eukaryota; kingdom Metazoa; phylum Chordata; class Lepidosauria; order Squamata; family Elapidae; genus Notechis; species Notechis scutatus. Next base: position 117,685,421 of record NC_142012.1, read on the forward strand.
GGTTTTACTAAACCAAAAATCTTCATTATTGGAAGATACGGATTATCTATAATCAGAATCTTTCAGAGACTTGATTGAATACATCTTAATGTTTTACCAAAAGATGGATGAGTATTATTACAAAATCTACAGGTAGTCCTTGCTTAACCGCCATTTTTCCACAGGGAAAAAGTGATCCATGACTACTTGTCACACTTATGACCATTGCAGCATTTCTATGTCATATGATGATTCAGGTGCTCTCACACATTTACCAGTCATAGAATCCTGCAATCATGTGATCACCATTTGGGAGCTTCCTATCTGGTTTATGACAGTCAAAATCAATGGAATAGCTGGATGGAGGTTGTAAGTAGTGGTCATGTGATATCTTGCTTAATGAACACAGATAATTTGCTTAACTATAGCAAAAAGATCAGAAAATTGGGTGCAGTCATAAGTTGCTAACAACACATTTTCAAGTCCCTATTGTGGTTGTAAGTTGAGGGCTACATGTATAGTAAACAAGAGAAAGTAAAATTCTCTACAGATATATCCTTAAATGTTTCAGTAAAAATCAAATAATCATAAAATTTCCTCTCAAAATCTGATGACCCCAATACAACAAGCCACATACTTTTCAGAAATCATAAATTCAAATTTTAAAGTAAAAAATATTTTTTCTACAATGTATAATGCTATTTAGCCAATAATTATATTTTCTTGTAAATTTATTCTCATTTAACAAAAGCTAAATCTAAGCAGGAATTGGGAATATTATGATTTCTGTTCCAACTATCAGAATATATTTCACAATATATTCTAACATATGATTTATATTAATAAATCATACTATAAATCAAACCTGAAGCAGATTTTTTCAGTTTCACTGCTTTTTAAGCTGTTTTCAGTCTTTTTTTTTAAAAAAAATTAGCGAATAAGTAAAAGGAGTTTCTAACATGCAAGTGATTTTTTTAAAGAAAAATAGTCAAGTAATCCTTTCAAAGTGAACAATTACATCAATATATTTACAGATTAAACTATAAATTTAATCTGACACAATTCCACTAAGTGGTAGGTGAATCCTGCCTACTATGAGTGTACTATTCTACTTTAACTCTGTAAAAATTTACTGGGATATCTTCAATCTTTCCTGGAACAATTTTTTAACACATGGCTAAACTCTGACTTTAAAAAGTAAAAGAAACAATTGATTGGAAGATTAACTCCACCTAAAAGTGCATGTGGGCAACATATTAAATATACACATACTAAATAAATGGAACAAGTTTACAGATTCAGCAAAAAGTAGATTTTAATCTTTCAACCACCACTATAAGCATCTTTGTATTTTAACACTTCAGTATTCAAACAGATTGCTTGTAGTCAGCTGCAACTATACATCATTATCAACAAGTATCTAGGTTAATTAGATATTCATATATTTAAAGTAAGTGGTGGAAAATCGACGGTATGAATTCAGCTATACTGGTTAATAGAACTGATAAGATTGGATTCCTTTCTCCACATTAGTTTCCTGTTGACTTATGGTTTCTCCATGGAGTTTCCCAATATCTGAGAGACAAATAGGGACACTCTTACGAAAGACACTGTTATCAATTATCTTCTTTTTTAGCCAACAATCCTAAAGGCTTGTCAAATTCAGCAATTCCCTTGATGAGATCCTTTTACACCTGCTTCTGTCAGCCCAATTAGTTATGTGTTCAGTCTGAATCCAACCCAATAATATTTTGCAAATCCACTGACATCTAAAATAGCCCTTTAAGATTTTATATCTCCACCTGCCTTTAAGGATTTCTGCCTTGCCTGAAATAAAATTAATGAACACTAAAATTCATGTCACATTTGAAGGCAGCTGACTCAATCTAAAAGAAAATCCACAACCACTAAAATCAATGGCTCTTACAAAACAATCTTGAGAAATATTTACTCAGACCTTATTGGTGTTTATGAGTGAAACCTTCAATGAACTGTGTTAATTTCAACAGGATAAGTAAGTATATCTAATGATCTCTGGATTGTGTCTATCAAATAGACGTCAATATCAAAATAAAATATACAAAACCATTTTCCACAAATGAAAAAATTATCTGACATCTAGAATGTGTAATTTAAAGAACACCCCCTTTTTAATTCTAAGATCCCTTAAGCAAACCCATCATAATGAACTGACACTGAAAACAAATTTATCTCAAATGTAATTGCTATGTGAGCATCCAATTTGAAATGGCAATAGCAATCAAGTGCAGTAGCAAAAATCACTGCAGCATCATTAGCCCTTTGTATAGCCCTGAAAAAGACAATAAACCACATGTTTTCTATTCAATCACTTAATAGTTTTCTATTGAGTAATCACATTCTAAATACAAATGAAAAAGTGTCCTTTTTTTTCCAAACAGACCAGTCTTTAATACTGAGATTGATAGGATGAGGTTAAAAGAATAAATCATGGTACTGAACTGATTATTTTGAAGCAAGTGTCCCATCTTTACAGGGAAAAGTGCATTTAGTTCAGCAGCAAAATAGCACAGCATGAAGATATTGTGCTTTGACGCAGACACTCCATAATAATGGGAGGATGTACAAGGCAAGGCAAGATATAAAACCAGAATAACATTGTCAACCGACCATAAATTTTATGTATACTGCAGGGTTTCAAAAAAGACACATTCATTAATTGCACAAAGACCAGGAAAAACCCTTACAATTATCTGTTGTGTTTCAGATCCATCATTGATGTAATACTAAATCTTAACAGAACATGATACTTTTCTACAAATTTGTCACTTCTTTAAGTGAAAAGTGTTGCTTATGCTAAATGAAGCAACCATAAAATAATTGCTTCTTCAGTATGATATGCTTATAACTGATAAATTCAAAGGAACTCAAGCTTCTGTTGGACTTTTTTTTTCTTCACTAACTAGTTGCTTATATTTTTGCAATAATACGAATCAGTCAATAAAAAGCCCTCAGAATACAACTTCTCGATTCAGTAAAACAGAGTAAATCCCACCCCACCCCCCCAATCCAGTGACATACCCTGACTGTAAACATACAAGACCATTTGTTTTAAAACTTAAAATAAGTTAAAGGACTTTCCAGAATAAAGGAAAATACAAATAATTCCATTTTTTTTTGGTCACAAAATGTGATTCACAACGAATGAGAAAATAATTTGTGTGACTAAGTTGCTTTTTATCCAACAGGAAAAGGCTTGGTTTAAACATATTTTCCCTTAAATTGATCAGCAGTTAATTGACATTGTTTTCAGTGAACTGGTACCCCAAATTATCCAGATAACCATCAAATTCACTAAAGAAAACTTTAACAAGCATTTATAATGAAAAAAAAATCTAAATGGCTATGTTTCCTCTAAGAGCAGGAACACATACTTGTGGTCTGAAATTTGCCTGTTTTATATTATTTATGTTTATAATATAATATACAATCTATATATTATATTATATATACACACATACACAATACTAACAGTGCAGTTTGCAATTAGTAGAGTGTATGGGACAATCCATCTTTTATCCACACTGGGCATCATGTAGCCTAGATACTATATACATAATGACACCACAAAAGCCATTTATATTTTGTACATCATTGGGGAAGATATCAGTCAGACCATGGCTCGATATGGTCCTTGCATTTTGAGAAACTGGATGATAAAGGAAGGTCCACCTGCAACAATCTGAGCTGGAAGGGTACTGAGCGGACAGTTCTCAATGCTCATTATAGATAGCTTGCTGCAAAGAGCCAGTTCAAAAGGAAGGCTGTTTAGATGTGGGTTGTCATTTAGATACAGTTCTTCCAGATTCTCCAGTGTACCTGCAAAATAATGAGCATTTTTAAAACCAAATATATGTCATAAAATAATAAGTGACATAGAAATTACTACTGGATAACTTGTTCTTTTGTCCGTTACCAAGAACAGAAAATATATTATCCTTTGCATCTGAACAGGTCACTGAATTCAAAGCATATTTCTAAGTTTGCAATAACAGCAGTTTTTAATGTTGGCATGAAAAGAAAAATTAATAGGAATCTAGAAGGGATAAAGCCAATGGTGTGCTGGAGCTGGCTTATACTGGTTCATGACAGCAGATTGTTATATTTTGCAAAACACTTGACAGCAGATGTAAGCTATAACACCTAGTATGCCGATCAGTTGTTTCACAGTTAGTGTCAACATTGGCAACAATGCCATGGACCTGCAAAGTTGGCTTTTAAACATTTACCAGCATACTACTGGATAAAACCCTTATTACATTTCTTCAACAACCTAAGGTCACTTTCAGCTAGAAAAGTATCTTTTTGTCCTTACTGACATCCCAACTACAAAACCTTATTTTAAGACACCACATTAAGACAAATGTCTTATGACAACAATTTTTAAACAGACTTGCAAATTCCAACTTACATTTTCAAAACACTCCAATGAAACAAAATCATGCCTGCATTTGAGAAACTTGAGTATATTATGCTGTGCTAAATGTCAGAACTGATATTAAATGAATCTTAAATATCAGGATTATTTCCCATTCTGTGTGGGAAGCTCAAAATTTTTTCAGGGGCTCTGTGTTAATCAATGATGCATGATGAGGATAAAGGTCCTGCAATATCAATGGCTTTTTTTTTTCCTGAAGACTACTACAAATTTTGCAAGTTATTAACAAAACTGTTCTAGTCATATGCAAACTGGAAAAAAAACAGCTTGGCAGACACAGTAGAACTTTTACATACTACCTTTGTGGTTCTTACATTCCCAAGATTGATCTTTTGAGTGGAAAAGAACTTAACTATAATAAATACTGCCAGATGCTGACTTACATTGAATATCTCATTGGTACATTACAGCAATATTTCTCAATCTCAGCAACCGTAGATTTCATTTCTCAGGATTCCCTAACCATAGCCCAGTTTTAATGGGAATTCTGACAGTTGAAGTCCACACTTAAAGTTGCTGAGGTTGAGAAACACCGTATCAGAAGTACCTTATCAATACTGGCCCATGAATTTATGGATCATATCTTACCAATTTCCTCAGGAAGTTGTGTAAGAAAGTTTTCTCCCAGCCCAAGATGTGTCAGATTGATAAGGTGACCAATTCCTCTGGGAAGAATGCTCAATTGATTATTCGTTAGGATCAGTCTCTGTTTAAGGAATATATAATGTAATCATAAAATTAATATCTTCCACCAAAGAATTAACAGGTATCTTATCATTAGAACAACAGCCTTTTTCTCCAACTGTCAACAAATAATGGCTAGACTTGGGGCTGCATTACTCCAAAATGTTATTGACATACAAACCAGAACTGTCAAATATTCTGTAAAGTCATTGTCCATGTGTACACACATTTAAAAAAATCTTTCTTGTTTTTTACCATTTTCTATATTTATTACTACGTATAAATTCTCACTTTTTCAAGTAAAGGGCCCTCAAAGGAACTAAGTTTACAAAAGCAGTAAACATTAAAGTAAAAGAAATTAGAAAAACCTGCTAAAAGTTCTGACTGAAGAGGAAGGCTTTAACTTCTTTCATAAGGCTAAAGAGGCTAGGGCAGTGGTGGCTAACCTTTTTGGGCTCCTGTTCCCAAAATTGTGTGCGTGCTTGCATGCTCGTGCTCCCAAGCCAGCACCCAGAAGGCAATGCATGCCCCCCCCATGCCCCCTACACATGAGTGTGCAATCCCACCCCACCCACCCACCTGCTGCTCCCCTACCTGCACTGTGCCTCACAGCTGATTTTCAGCTGGTTTGAGGCCTTTTTCGGCCTCCCAAAGACTTGAGGAAGGCTTCTTCAGGCTTCTACAAGCTTTGTAGGCTGAAATCTAGCCCTGTTTCGTCACTTCCTGTTTTTCCAAAAATACTGGAAGTGACGAAACGGGGCTAGTGAGGTAAGTTTGCCTGCAGCTCGTGTGCCAGCACAAATGGCTCTGCATGCCACTTGTGGCACGTGTGCCATAGGTTTGCCATCATGGGGCTAGAGTTACATTTTATGCCATTCTGACTATTTTTTAAAATAAAATTTTAACATTTATACAGTAAATGCATTTAATACATTCTATAGCTACAGAGAAATTGAGCATCTTTCTTAATTTCTCTTCCTTATGTATCAGAAGGCATTCCCATATAACAGAATTTAGCATCCAAATGGCAACTAATTTATAACATGGCAGTTTTTTAAAAAAACAACACAAAATCCAGTATGATATAGTGGTCAAAGATACCAGGCTAAAAAAAAAATGACACAAAGGCAGTCAATCAATCAATCAGGAAGGCATTTATATATACTTTGAATTGGACAAAATATTCTATACCATGTAATTATTTTACCTGCAGATCCCTAAGGTATGCTATTTCATTTGGCAACAATTCCAGCTTATTTTCCTCTAGATCCAATTCTCTCAGTTTCCTCAAATTTCCAATGCCATGTGGGAGGTTTCTTAGGAGATTATTTGACAAAACAAGAACCTAAAATAAAATTAACAGAACATTTAATGAGCTGGCAGCTATACATTAATGGCAGAATTAGCTAAATATTTTTTTAAATAAAAAGAGCTAGAGACTGTTTACTATTAAACTTTAATGCCATATTGGCTCCAGCAAATATGACTTGTGAAGTAAATAAATATTCTTTATTGGGCATGAATGAAGAAAAACATTTTTCTGGAAACTATAAAAGATCTGTGGAAAAGTTTACATTTTCACATTCCTATCAACAGATTTTTACTTTTATAAGAATGGTTTTTCATGAATAATTTAATCACAAAAGCATTTAAATTATTTTGTGCATGTAGTAAAGAATTTATATATATATACTTTTATCCTACAGAAATGGATAGGAATAGAGAAAGGGCAGGGCAAAGACATAAAGATGAGAAAGGAAGGCAAGTGTTTATATACATATCAATTACAAGGAATGTATATCTTTTATGAGTTGAATGGGAAATAAGGAGAGAATAGATAAAAATATTCCCTCCATAAACCACTTCCCATACTCACACACTCAAGCTTAAATTCTTTGTTAGAATTCATATACAAAGTCATACAACACATGCATTTTAGTTTTACCAAAAAAAACAACCCATACCCAACTGAACAGGTAGTTCTCGACTTACATCCATTGCCTAATGACCATTTATGGTCCTCCCCAGAATTATTTAAAATATTTCACAAATTAGATAGGGGAAATTTTGTTTTCTTTCTTTTATGGAAACAAAAAAGAATAGATAGAAAGATTAAAGGTTTATAGATCTTAGGCGTCTTTTTCTTAAAATAGGCTCAAATAATATAAAAAGGATTATTTACATTTGATTGAGTTAAAGAATACCAGTATTGTGGTAAACTGGTTCATTAAATAATAGAGAGAAAGATTAAGGGTTTATAGATGTTGGATATCTTCTTTTTATGTAAGGTTTAAATAATATAAAGAGGATTACATTTGATTGTGAGAAAGAATATCTAATATTGTGGTAAATTGGATTAATATGACCGATGTTCAGAATCAACACTGTTCACACATAATTTGGATGAATATTAAAATAAAATAGAAAGGGAGAGGAGAGGAGGAGAGGAAAAGAGAGAAGGAAGGAAAGGGAAGTGGAGAGGGGAGGAGAAAGAAACAGGGAAGAAGAGGGAAGCGGAAGGGAGAAGGGAAGGGAGGGAAGGAAAAGGAAAGAGATGGAAAGAGATAGACTGTCAATGCAAAATTAAAAATATGAGGAGAGGGGAGAGGAGGAGAGAGGAGAGGGAAGTAGAGAAGGGAGAGGAGAAGGAGAGAGGGAGGTATAGGGAGGAGAGGGAAAGGAAAGAGGGAAGGAGACGGAAGCAGAGAGGAGAAGGGAAGGCAGGGAAGGAGAAGGAAAGAGACAGAAAGAGATGGATTGTTGATGTATAATTGAAAATATATGTATTATAAAGGAAAATGCATAATAATTTTTTTAAAAAAATATGGTTTCAATGTTTTGACAGCCAACCCTACCCCTGTGGTCAAGTGATCACATTTTAAACAAATGGCAACTGGCTTGCATTTTCAGCCTTATGTAGGGTCCCATGATCACATTACTACAATATGCTTTTTTTTGCAGGAAACTGATATTTACTTTCAGTTTTCAGCAAAAAAAAAAAAAAAAGCTGACTGGGTACAATGAAATTGCTTAAAGAACACTGATCATTGAATGACCTCAGAAAAACATGTCATAAAATTAAGCTTAATGACCCCCATGATTTACAAACATAATTCTGGACTCAGTTACAATCATACATTGAGGACTACCTGTATATCATTATATATTCACCATACAGGGAAATAAAAACTTGCTGATTAAGATAATTTACTAGCTATATCTTCTCTATGCTCAAATAAAAATAAGTCATAATGTGCACAGCGTAAGTACTGATGTGGGACAAATCTGGTATGAAGTTTGTTTAAATAACCCTTCCAAAATTTGGTTGTTTCAGAGTATATTTGTTAGTTTCATCAATTATCAATAAATATATCAAGATTGGTCAGGTTCCTTAGAATCTTCTATATTCTAATGTTTACCACCTCAAGAGAAACAAGTCCAGATACATCCTCAGGAATTTTGTTGAGTTGATTTGTAGCTAAATTGAGTTCCACCATGCTGGTCCATGTCCCAAAATCCAGGGGAAGTGATGTCAGCTGATTGTCCTGCAATTTAACATAAAGTAAGTTTAGGTTTTTTTTTCTAAATTAAGAATAATAAATTGTAAATGATATTCAGTTAAACACATAAAGAACATAAATTTCACTATATTCTCACAAAGAAATAATAATTACAAGGGCTTGGAGTTGTTTTTTAAAGAAATGCTCACAATGCAATTTAGTCAAGGACAAGGATGCATTCTACATCTCCAAAAAAGAAGGCCGTGAGGAGTATCAATGTTAATTGAATGTCCTACTGATTCTGAAAAAAGAACCAGTTTAGTGTAATTGTAGTCTTATCACCCATATAACTGCAACAATTAAACAGTTGTCTGTTTTAGCTTTTCTATTTTAAACCATCAACAATTTGAATTAAATATGTGCTGCAACAACTTTTAGCTAGATTTAACTGATAAGTAACCTAAATAACACTTTAATGTTTCAATTTATTTGTTTTGTACTTTTATGGAAAATACTCCTCTATGTTTGCAGCTCCCTAATTTCAACATCATTTATCACAAGTTACTACATTAGAAAGCCTTTATACTGTTGATACTAGTTTTATAAACAATTCTAGGAAAGGGATCTTACAATATCAGGTATCCATGGTATCTGCCGCAATTCTCTTTGGCTGCATTTTCATACAATATTTTATTTTACACTAGAAAATTCGTATTCCTGAAACAATGTCTCACCTTCATGTTCAGCTTACTTAATACTTTTGCTCTAGAAAAAATTCCAAAAGGAATTTTGTTAATGCGGTTATGTTCCATATTGAGAGCGTAGATAGTAGAGAACTGTGAAGGGCCACCAACAGGGTAAGATTGAAAACAGTTCCTTGCCAGAGTTAGACTAGTCAGATTCACAAGACTGGATAAGAGACCCTGTGAGAGCAAAGTGAACAAATCAAATTATATATTTTATGTACTCTAATCTCCTTGTAGTTGAATAGATATTTTTCTCTTATATGCAGCCTAGCTATCAAAGTCTATTCAAAAAGAAATGTCTTTAAGAGTGATTCTTTCTGCTATTGATAATATCTTTAATAGCTCTAATGTTTGCATTTCTGACATAAAATAAAAAATAAGTCATTCTCCAGAAGCAATTTAAGGAGTAGCTACAATGTTCCATATAATAAGGGAAGAGGTGACAGACAAACTTGCCACTCTTTTGAATTGCCATATTGTCAGGGGATTCTTGTTGTTCCAATTCTAAGATATCTGAGGCTACTGGGGGAGATTTAAGCCTTTAGCCAAGAAAAAGATATTATCTTTGCCTGAATGTTAAAATGTATAACTTTAAAGGATGCAGAGATATTAAGCATATGAAACACTAATCATTTATTTATGTCATTTTTAAGGAGAAAATATTAATCCCTAGACTTTGCATAGCTGACTTTTCAGATCTTGAATGTTTCCAAAAACTAGTTCAAGGTTCAAGGCTATCATAATAGATTTTGAAATGCACCAGTATTTTAAGAATTAAAAGTTGAATGTATTGTTGTTAAAATAATCCCAATATAAACAATTTGTGAATACAGTTGGACAACCAGATAATATTTTTCCAGCTAATATTTTAAAACATGTTTACTCAACAGGCATTTCATCATTAAAAACTTAGTGTGTTTTGCAATTCTGCAGTTTTCTTTCGAAATGCATTTTCTTTCTTCTGCAGCCAAAGTAATATGCTTTAATGGATTACACTACTATGCTAATAAGTGGCTCTTTTCAGCAACAGTTATAAATTATATACAAATCAGCACTTAAAAATGCAAAATTCTATTTGTTAAGGGTGTTTTAGACTGGGAGCCCATTTATAAAGTAATCTGACTTCCAGTCAGTTTCTTTTGTATGTTTAATTACACTTAAGTAACTTCCATAATGTTCTTGGGAGGGGAGATTAATTACTAAGCAACTTTCTCCCATTAGCAAAGTCTACAAGCGATATTTATTCATTCTCAATCAGTTTTAGCATTAATAATTTATATAACATTTGATGGATTTCAGTGCTTTATTTCTATATCATTTCTTATTCAATGCCAATTCCAATCATTCACATCAACATTATATATCACTTTAAACTGAAATATTAATCCATCTTTGTGTTATACAAATATATAAGTAACTTTACAATTGTCATGCCAGATTTCTTCTTCCATGTTGTTTTTTGTGGAAACGGAATGCAAATAAGTAAATTCACATTTTTGTACTTTCTGATTCTATGCAATTGAACACCCATAAACTGAACAATTACCAGTTCCACTCAAAGAATCATATCATATGTTTGCAACACAGAGCTCCTATTCCATTTGCAGAATAACCTAGTGAATTCTTGTTTTATATATAATTATTTTTATTCATGTATTTGTATTTTAAATTTAAAATGAAAAGTGATTTGACGTGAAGATGAGGGGGACATTTCCAATCTCCAGAATAAAGCCATATTATTTGAAATAATAATATTCCAAAATCTTATTTGGAATAATAATATTCCAAATCTTGGTTTATAATTTGGAAGTATTTGCTGATTATCTTGGTTTATTTTAACAAGCATTTAATATTGCCCTTTTAAATGTTTTTAATGTATTTGTACATTGTCAAGAAATCTGCATGAAGTCCAGGTCAACTCATGTAGATGATTATAATGGCTACTAAATTTGAAATTTTTTGTAAATTTGATTTAGTTTCATTTATCACATTTAGAAACTACCTATCTTCCTAACAAAGCAACCTTAAGCAGTATAAATCTTTAGAACTCAATCATTCAGTGTGTTATTTGGCAATGTTAAATAAATCAAAATCTTCTTTCTCTCACATGTCCTCATGTTTACTTTTCAAGATTAAACTAACATTATGAAGCCAGAATAGATTCAGGTGGTTTCTACATTTAATAAAATAAATAAGCAAATTCTGTCCTCAAGATGTTTAGTATTATAAAATTTATGATGAAGAAGCTTTTATTATTTTACTTTACTCAAATTGAATAATTTATTTTTATTACAGGGACTCCTACAAGTGTCTTACCTCTGGCAAAGTAGAAATAATGTTATTTTCCAAATTTAACTCATCAAGTTTACTGCACTGTGCTAGAGTCCTGGGTATTGCTGAGAGACGGTTATATCTCAGACCAAGGCTTTTCAAAGTAGATAGATTTCCTGAAAACAAAACAAAATGTTTAAGAATCTTATGTTTATAAACTCGTACTAGCTGTATTTATTATTGGGAAAGGGTAAGTCCCCCTTTTACTTTATTACTGTTTATTGAAAAAGACATATTCTTTTCACATAAAGATATGAACAGCTTGAGCATTAGGATTATTTACCAACATATAAATATACAATTCTAACAAATTCATCAGTATTTCAACAATATTCAATTAGTCAACATAATTTTCCACCACTGTGCTTTGCTTTTACTGCTACCTCCCCAGCAATACTTTAAATGTATACATGTAAATGCTTTGTTTCTTTTTATTCATTACTGGCTGTCATCACCACAATACTTAAGAGCAATTTACACATTTTTAGATTACTAAGATAAGCATTCCCTTATGAGAGGAGAGGCGACATTAATACATTTCAAAAGCAGTGAGACAAAAAACTTTGCAAATGAACTTCATGCCAAAAGCTAATGAATGAAAGATCTTCTGTTGTCTGAAATTTTTTACATACACATAAACCTATTTCTGAGTGTATAGATATTATTTCATGCAATAATGAGTACTGGGGAAACACTGTCAAGGTAAACTATTTTATGTACAAAACCCTTAGTTTCACTCTTGTGACTCAGGTAATAAAAACTCAAGATATTAATCAGTTTTAAAAAGTGTACAAATGCAAGTACATTTAGACACACTGTCTAAAAAAAGTGTAAATTCTGGAAGCATAGCTAAAAGTAGGAGAAAAAAATTACACCTGCCAGCTCATAGCACAATTCTAACTTTAAAATGTGTCTGCAGATAAAAGCACAGATCTGCCCTTCAAGGTAATTTCAGAATTAGACAATAGAATATTATCAGTAAATTCACCCACCCCCCCACAAAAAAAAGGGGGATTTGGAGAAAGGAGAAACCACCCAGAATCTTAGTAAAAAGATGCTCATGGCACCTTGGTTAAACCTTGTCTATTTTGATTATATATGACTGGATTGTCCACCAAGATCAGAGATAAAAGTCTAGCACTACAAATGAACTAAACCACATATATATGTATACAGTGGAACTTAATTTTAACAGAATGGTTTGTTGTTCATAAATGTGCACTAAATATGAAAGTACATAATTGCAGCAACTTACACCAGTTAAATACAATATTCAAATGGTGTCCTTTTCATTATTTGCATAATGAATAGTAATTATACAAATGCCATAACTTGGTCCATTGATTTAGAAAGTCTGCTAAATCAACATTTTATTGTACTGTTTATGCCTGAACTAATTTATCTTACCCTTTCGGTTAACAGGGAATGCTGCATAAAGTATGGGTAGTAAATTAAAATTAAAAATTAAAGCTGGTATAGAAGGTTTTCCTTCTTATTTTACTAACTCTTAATGATTCAAGTTACCAAATAATGATGGCAACAATGATATATGGAAAACTTATTTGGAATGTAAGAGAAGTAAATGGTAAAATGAATGCATACGTGCATACATGATTGAATGAACTGAATTAATAATCTGTATTAAAAGAAATGCAGTTATGTTTTAGTTTGAGAATTTAAGAAAAAGGAGGATATAACCAACAATGTGTAGATCTAATGGACTGATAAACACACTTGATGAGAAAATTCAGTGAGAAGTACAAGGACGATGTTAATTTCTAAATGAAGGATTTGGACAAAAAGAAACAAGAGTGAAAAAGAACAGCCACAGGAATAGATAACTTCATGTAAGAAAACAACTGTTGCAAAATATGATGAAAGATATTGTATGCTGGGTATATTGTATATTGTATGCTGGATATTGTATGCTGGATATTGTATACAGAGAAAAAGATAAGTGCAAAGAATGTAGTCTAAGAACAAGGATCGATTTTAAAAACCACAGCAATATCAGTTTGATGGGAGTTTAAAAAGTTTCAGAAGTGGAGGAAAACAGCCAAATGAGAAGGCTCCAATAGAATTTATAGAATATTATTTTTAAAAATAAAAATGATGATGTGACTTTGGGGTTACACTGACATGAGGAAATGCTGGAAAGAGTATTGTAGAGATTTGCATAAAAGGATGATTTGCAGACTGGAATCAAAATAAATGAAATCAAAGTTACTGTCCTTTACAAAAAGAAAGTTAGAAATGCTGCTAAAACCCTGAAAAATGCTATAGTTTCAGCTACAGATGGGATGAGTACCTGGCAAAATATTAAAATATGAATGTGGTTTGTTTATAGTGGTTGTGATTCTTGTTTAACATGATTGTTAAGCCTTCTCCTATGCCTGGAATGGGAAGAATATAGTTACTGTTCTCTTACACAAAGGAAAAGATAATACCACAATGGAAAACTTACAGATGAATTAGTCTTGTATATGCTAAGGAAGGTATTTGATAGAATTCTCACCAAAAACCTATGAGACCTAACAACAAGCAACAATTTGGAAAATTCATAGAAGCCTTATTCTATGGATATGCAGATCAGATTTTTGTAGTAATTGCTATTTGTGAGAAATGTTTGGCTTATGAAAAAGAAAAATGTTCGAAAGAGAAATGAAATATATATTTGAAAGTTATATATAAATGGTGAAAAATGAGAGCAACTAGAAGGCTTAGTTCTTGGACATCTTCAAGATAATCTACTCCATGTAGTATATTCTTGTTCAAACTGAGCCAATGGACAGTCATTCTGTGAGGCCCCATTCTTCAGGAGATATGTCCAAGAAACCTTCTCAGTTATGTTTTTTGTGTTTTTATTTTATTTTATTTTTATGATTTCATTCAGATTGCATTTTAGTGTGTTTTATTGTAAGCCAACCAGAGAGCATCAGTTTTTAAGGCTGTTTTAAAAAATAATAATACATAAGTAAAATTACTCTTTGAGTTGGACATTTCTCACTTTCCTGGAAGCATATGCTTTTCTGCTCATGAAAACTAATATTTCTTTCATTAAAGTCTTAACATAATTACAAAGAAGCCATCACCAAGGAGAAGTTTCTACCTCAAAGAAAAGACACATGTGACAGAAAATACATTTTTAAAAATACAAGTAACAAATACAATTTCAAAATCATTTACATAAAATATCAAGTAATTTTGTTACCATTGCCATATTAACTGTACCAACTATTATCATATTTACAACACATTGGTATGAATACCGTACCTATATTTATATTTATTATAAATAAATTGATTCTTGTTAAGAATGAAAGGGGGAAATGATAAAATATAAAACAGGTAAGTATCTAAAACAAAGCAAAACAAAACATCAGACTGATAATACTTTAAAAACTGAGTAATATCATCCTAACTTATATACCCTAATCCTAACTTTGGGTATATCTGAATTTAGCAATTCTAACCAACAAAACGATCCTTCTATATTGAAAAACTGATTTTTCAGGCTATTTTACTACATACTTTCTGTGGTAATTTCACTGAGACTGCAAAGTGGCTTATCATTCCTTAAAATATAGCAAGCAATATGGGTAGTCCTTGACTTACGGCCACAATTGAGCCCAACATTCTGTTGTTAACCGAGACATTTGTTAAATGAGTTTTGCCCCATTTTACACCTTTCTTGCCACAGTTGTTAAGTGAATCACTGAAGTTGTTAAATAAATAACCCAGTCTTAAGTAAACCTGGCTTTACCATTGATTTGCTTGTCAGAACATTGCAACAGATAATCACATCCCTTTGGAACACTGCATAAATATGAACCAGTTCCTAAGCGCCTGAATTTTGACATGATCATGGGGTGGCTACAGAGGTTGTAAGTGTGAAAAATGGTCATAAGTCACTTTTTTCAGTGCCGTTGTAACTTTGAAAATCACTAAATAAACTGTTGTAACTCGAGGGCTACCTTTACATGTTGCCTATCTATCTTTCTATAAAATCATAACAATTCTTCACATTAAATAGTGCTTCAAACACAAAAACCAGCCGCTTCTGGAGGACTTCCGGTTTGTCGGCTTCGCGAGCGGCAGGGATTTGCGAAGCTGCGCGATCCCTGCCGCGCTAGCCGCTTCTGGGGCTCCGACCCAGACGGGTGCGGAGCTAGGCTGCCCTGCAGGGGCAGCTGAAGGTTGGGGGGATCCGGAGAGGGGATTGGGGGTGTTGCAGACCCCCTCCCCGGCCGGCAGAACCCCCTTTTCCCAGGACGGTGCAGCGGCGGTCTGTAATGGCCGCCACAAAGAAGCTGGCAGCCGGGTAAGAATGCGCAGGAGGAAGTGGAGAAAGTGCTTGAGAGGAGAAAGTTTTTCTTGGCTCCTAGGACTCTAAGACATATTTAATAAAATTCCTGAAAAGTATGACTTTCTGAATAATACCTGCCAGAAGAGGAAAAAAGCGGCTGTTTGAAGGTGCTGAAAGGATAGCTTTCCCTCTTTTCCTACGGAATAAATAACTGGATATTAAGAAACCTATTTTTTTTAGGTGAAAATTGGTTTTAAGCGATGAGTGGGAAGAGAGAGGATTAAAAAGAAAATATTTGTATGCTAAGACTTTGTTGGAGCAGATGCCTTAAGGATTTGAAGACTAGAATATATTGTAATAAGATTTTAAACAGATTTGGACTTTCTTTCTCTTTGATTGATATTACCCCAGAAGGAGAAAGTGAGAACTCTGCCTTGGTTTGGACTGACTGATAACTTTGGGACTGTTTTATTTTTTTTATTTTCTTTTGAATATTCTGGTTGTTGTAAGAAGAAAGAAGGGGAAAAGAAAAGAAAAGATTTATAATGGCTCTTTCTGTTGAGGAACTAAGAAAAGAATATGAACAAGCAAAAAAAAATGGTAAAGATGGTGTGGAAGAAGCTTTCCTTTTTTTAGAAATGGCGCTTACTAATTATCAACAAACATTACAACAGATGAAGACAGCAGAGGAACAAGAAAGAAAGGAAGGAGCCATTTTTAATGAATCTCAGAATTTGATCAAGAAAGAAGGAAGAGAGAAAGAAAAGAAAAGAAGAGAAAAGAAGAAAACTAAAGGACTTAAGGACTTAAGATCTAAAAAAACATTTAAGAAAGGGAAAAATAAGGTGCAAAACCAATATGATGATAGTAAACAAAAGGGAAAAGGAATACGACAGAGAAGGGAAGCCGGTAAGGCAGAGGCTAGAAGAAGGTGGGGGTAGAAAGGTTTGTTGGGAGAAGAAAGAAAGGGAAAAGGTGGAGAAAAGCTACAATGTTTTGAAATTAAATGGAAAAAAGGAATTTTTTATGGATAATGGATAAAGTATAATTTTTTTTAAAAAAAAAGATTTTGCAAGGTACATAAGATGAGATGGTAGTATTGTAATGGTTTAAGAGTTGATAAGAGATTAAAATGTTAAAATGTTTAAAAATGATTGGCTTTAAAATTTAATAATAGGGGAGGTTTAGAATACTGTTTTAATTAGAGAGTTTAATAAGATTATGGTATTGATGTTATTATAAAATTTTTATTATAGTATCTTTTTTTAATATTTGGATTTATTGTCTAATTATGTACTTAATTATGTTGGATGTATTAGTTAGATAGAATGTACCAAGCAAAATCGGATTGGGTATTAGATATTATTTTAAAGATTAATTTGATTAACTTAAGGGGGAGATAGAAAGGCATCATACTCTGATTAATGATTTCAGGAGAAACTTATTTTCTTCTTTTTTATAAGGAATGAGACAAAGGGATGATAAAAAATGGACAAAAGATACAAAGATAATGATTCAAACTAAGATGATTAATTAAGATAGAATTAAGAAGTGTGAAATATGTGGAGAAGTTAATATAGAAGGCTTAGAATGGTAAATAAAATAAGTAATGATATGTAAGATGAGCATGAATATAATTGAAGTCCATGAAAAGAGAGACACCTGGGTCCAAGTTACTTTCCAAAAAGATCTTTTTTATGTTTTGTGTGTTGTGTGTATATGTCTTTTTGGGGGGGAGAATTAGTAAAAACTTGTAGAAATATAGAATGAGAATAATGGTAACTAAGTCAGAAAGAAACAGATGAAATAATAATAATGATATTGAATAAGAGTAAAGAGAAGTAAAGAGAAATTGAATAAGAGGTTTTGGTATGTTATATGGAAATGGTTTAAAAAAGAATCATAATTTATCTGACTTGTTAAATTTACAATGAAAAAAGGTTTAAACATGTAATGAATAATGATAATTTGTGTGTTTTAAAAATTAATAAAACTTGTTTAAAAAAAAAAAAAAACCAGCCGCTTCTACTTTTACAGACACAGCAACAATCTGTCAAGTCTGGTCTTGTTTGTCATATTATGGATACTTTGAGAATCAAAGCCTGGAACATTCTTACTATAACTATGAATGTTTGTTGCTGAAAAAGAAATGCAAATCTTTGTCAGCTGGTTTCTAAATTTCAGCAGGTTGCTGAAAATATTTTTTTGTATCACTCTCAGGCTGAGGGAGTGTCCATTAGTATCTAGTAGTTATTTTCTAGAAAAACTCAGGCAAGTATTATTTAAAGGGAAAATGCCTGTGACCTATCTATCTTCTTTATTGTTTTAGGATATAGTTGGGGGGTAGACGGACCAGAAAATCCTTATATTTGCAGGATAGTCATAACAAACAAGCTAAGCTACTGCCGAGGACAAGAAATTGCTCATTCAAAATTAAAAATTGTGTTTGGCTACCTAGCATAGCATTAGTACTCCAGAAAGAGACTAGGTACTAAAATAACAATGAAGCCAAAGCAAGATTTTGCTCAAGTGGTTTAAGAGATATCTCTTCCCTATTTGGCCTGGATTTGTTCTGAAATAAAGAACTCTTGTCATGCTTTTTTTTAACTTAAAAATTCAAGGTAAGTATAATTTGGGATCAAGCTCAACTCTGATAACTGAACGACATGTTTTCTTGACATATAAGGCAACACTTTTGCCTTCAATCTCTTTTGGAAGGTTTTTCCAAATCATTATTTAGCCAAAAGCCTTAATTTCCAGGAACTTTGAATACTAAGACTAACCTTGCATGACTTCTGAGATCACAGTTCACTATTCTGTACATAGCTGCTAAAAACATCTATGGCCAGCCAAACTTCAAACCAAAGCAATGTATAGTTTCATATTCACCAGTTTGAAAATACTGAGATATAAATTCTCCATTCCTCACCGTTAGCAAGAAATGAATTATTTGGTAATATTTTATATAAATGTGCATATGACTGTTTCCTCAAAACAAACAAACTCTATCAACCTCATGTGAAAATGAAATAAAAATATTTTAAGTACAGAAAAAAATCCAGAAATTAGGAATTGAAGTTGAGAGTACTTTCCAATCCTATTTTGCAATCACTATGTCTTACCATATAATTTTCGTACATGAATTACTTTTTCATATATGAAAACTGCAGTATTTTAAATGGATCTTACAATACAAATCCACCTATGTTTACATAACCAAATTTTAAATGAACTTATTGCAAATAATCAACAGGACACCTATGATAAAATTGCTTATTTACATAATTATAGGCATATATGAATTGTTAGTTTGCTTATATAAATTTTAAGCCTAGAAAAGAGCCAATTTGGTATAGTTAAGATACTGATCTAGAAACTAGACAACAGTGAGTGCTAGTCTATCTCAAGGCATGGAAATCCATTGTGTGATTTTCAGTTGCTCTCTTAGCCTAACCCAACTCATAGGGTTGTTGTTGTTGTTGGAAAAATAAGAAAAGAGAGAAGTATGCCTGGAATTGTAAAAAATAAAGGCTGAATTTAAATTTAATAATTGAATTACTGATATTTTTACATACCTATAGTGTCTGGAAGGTCCAAAAGTTCATTGTGCTGTAGATCAAGTTTAGTGATCTGTGTGCAATTGCCAATCTCCTTTGGAAGATGTTCAAGCTGATTGTGGGCTACATCCAGCGTTATGAGGTTACACAACTCACCTGACAATGAACAAAGTCACATTGTTTGAGATTTTGTAGTAAAACAGGATACATGTTTTTTCAATATTTAAATAAATAATGTCTGATGGATTACAAAGGATTATAGCTAAGATTAAGAAAACACAAACAATATAAAGACACACACATCAAGTAATACTATTTTTTAACATTCTTGAATGTTTTAATATCCCACTCCATTGTATGTTTTGATTGTTCATTTTTATTAGAATAAAATAAATAAAATAAAATGTTTAGGAATTACTCGAATAATTTATTTAAAAAAAAATCCAATGCAGCATGTTGTTGTTTGAACCCAAACACTTTAACTGAGTTTTAAAACTCTGTACTACACAGAATTTTTTTAAGAAAAGACATGTTATTGTGTCCTGGAGTTCCAAGATATATCTCCATAGTTTCATAAATTCTTGCAATAATGAGGAAACTGTATACAAATAAATAAAATTAACATTTCTATAAAATTATTTGTAGTAAAGAGAAATATTAGATTAGAGAAATGCTGTCATATTCAACATATTCCAGTTTTCAATTTATAATTTTAAAAAATGAAGTAATTCATATTAATGTCCTAACAAAACCAACAAATACCTATATTATTATATTTTATTTTTATTATGTAATTTTTATCATTTAAGATTTTAAAAAGAACAATTGGACAATAGTATTTGAAAAAGAAGCATCTTCTAGTGTTCTTTTCTTTTGCAGAAATGCTTGAAGAATTCAGATAATTCCCAAAAAGTATTCTTAAAAAAGATATTCAACCAAAAGTCCAAGCAAGTTACATAATTAGAAATTACACAGACCAATTTATATTCTGCTATACTGAGCATCAATAAAATAAACAGACAGAAGTCTTGTGTCAGCTATCAAACAAGAAAACTAATAATCACTTGCCAATATCTGATAATTTATCCCTTTTTAAATTGTTCTGCAGAAACCCAGTAAGAATTGTACCTAGCAGGACAATCCACCAACTAGCTGGAATCCATGAGATGTCCATGATAAGCCAAGCCAAGAATGAAAATAATGTGCAATTTGACACCTCTCGCAAGGGACTAATTATACTGTTCCACATTTTCAGATCATGCACCATCTGTTCTAAAGTGAACACTAAGTCTAATGAGTTATCCACCCAGGAATCAAAGCTGAATAAAGGCTGAGATAAAAAGGTAATGGAAAGTGAACTCTGGAACCTGAAATCTTCTCCATGTCACTAGCTCTTATTTTGCCTTGATTTACTTCCTCTTCCTCTTTTTCTCTTGGTGCCCATTTTCTCACATTCACCCCATGCAAATCCACTCCTCAGACAGAATTTCTTCCTGCAGCAGTGTATTTGATGAAAAATAATTCAAAACTTCATAAACAATATGTAAAATAGCCAATGGTCTTGGCTTGACTGTTAATTTGGTCTGTTTTTCTTACTTTTTACATTTTTAAGCAAATTGACATTTTAATGTTCCTTATATCATAATAAAGCCTGCACTAAATCATATAGGGGAAATACAGACTGTTTTCAGAAGCAAAAGAAGTGAACACAAACTTGAAGTAGAGAGAAAAGCATGTGGAATTAAGCTGTGCATTAGTTTCACAACAATGACTGGAAAAAAACAGAAACCATTTTTTCCATAATACATTAGGCTTAGACATTAGCAGAAATACTTTTACAGTACTTTTAACGTTTTTAACAAGGTATTCTTTGCCTCAAATGTATGAGGTACTAGGTGTTATATTAATTTGCTTAATTTGCTGTTCCTGGTAATAAAGAGCAAGAGCCAGTGACACTTTATTATTTCTATGCTGTCATGTCCAGGTGCTAAAAAGCACAGGAGGCAGCACATACATCATTGGAATCCATGAGTCTGGACTGAAATATAATTTCCCTTGACATGTTGGGAGGCGGAAACAATCTCCCTATCGTTTGGGAAATGTATAGGCTAATTAGCATGTCAACTTTTGTTGTCCCTTCTACAAGCTAACAATTCAGACATATAAAATTAGACTGTTTTGCTTATAAAACTTTAATTTTTGAACTGAGAAATTATAGTATGCAAGTTCAGAATCCTTTGAAGATGTCTAGACATATACGGGATAATATTAAAAAATACAACAGAGGACCATAATAATATATTTTTATAATAAAAAAATCAATTTCAGGAAAAATGCATCTAGCAAAAAATTATTACAAGATATCTGCACTAGCCATATAAAAAAAAACCACACAAGCTAAACCTGAACCAGTATTTCAAGTTATAACAATGCCTTGAATTTGGTCAAACATACAACCATATTTCTTTCTTATTTTTTTATGCTTAGCCTGTTACTATCATTTATCATTTTTCTATTCCACTCTTCATTTTTGCCGCTTCAATGTAATAGAAAATTTCATACACAGATATGGAAAGTATCAGATCTTAACAGAGGGAAATTTTGTCCATGTTTTCTTAAAAGAACAAATTTTATTGTTAACCTATTGTCAGGATTTTTTTTATTTTAAACTATTCTCCAAACTATACAGAGAAGAGAAAAATTATGCTATCAAATATGTTAGATAGTACAATTAGCTAGATAGCATGAATTTTATTTTCCCAATGGCAACAGCAAAAAGACTCAAGCAATCTCAAGATTTGCAACTTATCTCATATACCCGTGATGGCGAACCGACACAGGTGGCACGCAGACCCATTTGTGCAGGCACGCAAGCTGCAGGCAAACTTACCTCATTGGGCATGCATGTACCTCACAGCTGATTTTTGGCCGGTATGAGGCCTTTTTCAGCCTCCCAAAGGCTAGATAGAGGAAGGCTTCTGCAGGCCAAAAACTAGCGCTGTTTTGTCGCTTCCTGTTTTTTCCGAAAATCAGCTGTGAAGCGCAGTGCAGGTAAGGAGGCGACGGGAGTTGGTGGGTGGATATTATGCACGCATGCCTAGGAGGTGGGGGTGTGCACTGCCTTCTGGGTGCTGGCACGCGAGTGCAAGCGTGCAAGCCCACACACAATTTTGGGCACAGGAGCCCAAAAAGGTTACCCACCACTGTCATATACAGTTGGCTGGTACAGTAAGAATACGTTATAGTTTTTAAGAATGATTTTTTTTTCTTTCTCAGCCAAATATTCCACTCTGTGAAATATTTCTCTTCTCCTCTTACCTAGATTTCCTTAGTTCACTGCAGTCTTTTCCCAAAATGTACCTTGCCTCCGGCACAATTTTTTCTAAAGCATTGACGAGTTCCACTCTATTCCCAAACACATTGTGCAAACTTAAGATAGTATGACTAGAAATTATAGTTGCACTTTGAAACAAATCCATTGCAAGGATTTTTTTTTAATTATAAACAGGGCAAGTTAGGTAACCTGAGGGCTGAAGGTATGTCTAAGAACAGATCTGTGTTTATGGGCATAGCATTGCTGACTTCTGAGCTAAAGAAATAATTATTTTTAAAAAGAACCTCATATATGGCAATGAGACAAATCCCAAAAGTATCCTGAAGTTTTAATTCATGTTGTTCAATCCTGAAGTAAACATTAGCTTCAATTTTTTTAAAAAATGGATATATATCATAGGGGGACGCAATGGCTCAATGGTTAAAAATACTGAGCTTGTCAACTAGAAAGCTGACGGCCTGGGTTCAAGACTTGATCACCGCATAATGGGGTGAGCTTCTGTTAATTCCCCAACATGTGCCCACCTAGAAGTTTGAAAGCAAGTAAATAAATAGGTACCACTTTGGTGAAAAGATAACCGTGTTCCATGCACATCAACGTATAATCATGCTGGCACATGACCACAGAAACGTCTACGGACAATGCTGGCTCCCTTGGCCAAGAAACAGAGATGAGCACTGCCTCCTAGAATCGTATGCAACTGGACAGGAGAAACATTTACATTTACCTTGTAAATGTATTATTTCAAGTGAAATAAATCTATGAGACAGTGGTTAAAAATTACCAATCATTACAAATAGAATGTTGAATATGTGGTAAATTTTACCAATCTCAGAAGGAGGGAAGTCTGACTCAACCTCAAGCCCCATCAGGACAAACTCCAGACTGTGGGCAGAGTTAGCCTGCAATACTGCATTCCAATCACTGTGCCACCAAGGCTTAATCAATATTAATATGTTTAAATCACTATAACTTTTGCTCATTAATAGCAGACATACAATAATACCAATGTAAACAAGGGATAAGCATTTTATATAGGATTTTAAGAAGTCTTACCAATTTCTGCAGGAAGTTGTTTGATTTTGTTCTCCCGTATGCTTAGCATGGTGAGATTGGACAAGTTCTTGATATCCTTTTCCACTGAAGTGATACGATTAAAGCGCAGATAAAGTGTAGTAAGGGAAGTTAGCCTATACACAACAGGAGGAATCTCTCTCAATTTGTTATGCCGTAGATCAACCATACGAAGCTGTTTCAAGTTACCAAGAGAGTCCGGAAGGCTGGTGAGTGAGTTTTCACTTAAGGCCAAAGTTTCCAGATTCACAAGACAGCCTACCTCAGCAGGTAGTGACTGTAACTTATTTCCATACAAATAAAGTTCCGTCAACTGTGTTAACTCTTTGATAGATGATGGGAGCAAATGTATAGACCTCTTAGCCAAGTCCAAACGTACTGAATTTTCTTCCCGACATTTGTTTAGCTCTTTGATCACCTCAGCATTACTGGATTTTTTACGGGCACCTGGAGCTGGGTTGGGCCGTTTTATTGTGTTATCTACTGAAAAAGCCACGCCTGGCTGTGCACTACTGGAGTCCTTCTTCCCATCTTTGGCTTCCTTCCCTTTGGTCTTAGTTTCTCTGTCTTTACTTTCTTTCCCAAATCCACCAGAGGCCTTGGCCTCTTTCTCTCTTTCTTTTGCTGAAGACACTTTGGGATCTTTCTCCTTACAATCTTTTTCTTTTCCAAGACTACTACTCATTGTTCCTCAGTTTAATTAATACCACTTGAAATCCAACTTGAATTTTAATTAACAAAATCCAAAAAAGGAATTAAGATGATTCATTCACTGTTAATATACAAGGAGATTTAAAAGACAAGAGTGTGGTCTAGAACTAACAAATGTGGCGGCATAGTAGTTATCTGCTACATGTTTGATCCAGACAGCTTCAATATCAGAAAACTCAGCTACTGGTGCTTAGATAGTCAAAAAAATCTTCATTAGAAGTTCTGTAACATAATGAGAGAAAAGAGACATTAATTCATAGATGTTCTCAAAACCGTATGCTGATATGCTCTGCAAAAATGGATATAAAATCACAGATCATAACAATTCTGCTTTAATTGGTTATAAGGAATAAAAGATATATTTCCCAAAAGTGCATTAATATAAATTAGAATTTCTATTCTAATTGCATGAAAACCAAAAATCTTAACATGAATAATCAGCTGACAAAATATTTCAATGAGGCTCCTCTGCCTTGCTCTAAACTGGTCTTACATGATAGAATGCTCTGATATTCTGGAATGTAGCTATAGAACAATCACTTTAAAAGTAAGTTGAAAGTCGGGGGCCCACAATAATTCTTGCAAAAAACAGCATGGAAAATATATAAAACTAAAAAAGAAGATGTTATTGTTAAATATGCTCTTGATAACTTAGCATTCCCTAATCCCGCTTAGGTTTTATCCAGTTCTAAAAAAAAAAAAAAAAGTTAGTTTTATCCAACTCTTCCTTTCTAGCTTTTTGTCTCACTGTCCACAAAGTTTTTCTACATTCTGTAGTGTAGAACATTGTTTCTCAATTTTAAAATCTGAATATTTCAATTCCCAGATTTCGCATTAAGTGATGGGGAAATATGTATTTTAAAGGTACCAAGGTTGAGAGACTCTGCTACAGAAGGTTGGAGCACTTACGTGAGTACAGGTAGTCCTCAATTTACAATTCATTTAGTGACCATTCAAAGTTACAACAGGAATGAAAAAAGTGACTTATGACAGTTTTTACACTTATGACCGTTGCAGCATCCCATGGTCATGTGATCAAAATTCAGACACTTGGCAATTGGTTCATATTTATGACACTTGCAAAGTCCCAGAGTCATGTGATCAACTTTTACAACCTTCTGATGAGCAAAATCAATGGGGAAGCCAGATTCACTTAACAACTGGGTTACTAACTTAACCATTGCATTGATTCACTTAACAAGTGTGGCAAGAAAAGTCGTAAAATGGGGCAAATCTCACTTAACAAATGCCTCACTTAGCAACATAGATTTTGGGCTCAATTGTAGTCATAAATCAAGGAACAGCAGAAATTATCTCAATTTCTAGATATATTGAGACGGGTGGACTCTTCCAAAACCAAGCAGAGAGATTTTATAATGTTCAGTCACAATTTCTAGTATTCAAACTTAAAGACACAGAAAACTTTTACTGTGAATTCCAGCTTAAAAGGTATCATAAATATCATTAAAAACTTGGATTATATGCCATTAATTTGTTGTTAACTCTTAGCAAAAAAACTTTTGCCACTTCCTCCAAAAAGATGCTGATATTGAAATACATTTATTTATCTATCTTCCACAATCTAGACAGAGTCTGGACAACATGAAATAACTTAAAAGAACAAAGTATTAAAAATCATATATAACTAATGAAAAACCAACAGAAATCAGCTGCTGAATGCCTTCTGGAATTACATTTGGCTAATTTTCAAAATGCCTGCAGAATGTGACATTTCATATTTGCAAGGTGGAGAATATTCCATAAAACAAGTCTGCACTGATAAACCTTGCCTGGACCTATGAACCTTGCGAGGGCTCCTGGGATATTTCTAGGATAGGCAGATAGAAACTGCTAAAAACAGAATCTGACTTTTTAATTGATCCTGCAATTTTTTTTCTTCCTGTTCATTAACAACTTCTTCTGGAAATGTATCTACAAAATGGAACTTGAGAATATTATCTAATTTGCTAAACCCAGAGTCAAATTAATCCAGTTAGGACACATATGCAAAAATATAAGTTTCTGAAAAGGCTCTTAATGCTGAGAAAGATGAAACAAAATGGAACAAGAGGTGATCAGGCTTATTTTAGTCTATTAGCAAAGAGTGCACAATTGAAAGAGATGAAGGACTAAGTTAGGGGTAGATCATCATGGAGAAAATCTATGTGGGTTGCATATAATCATCAATCAAACAGAAACTGGGTGTGGAGTCTTCCATTGCATAATGATAATTCTGTTATTAGATCAAAATAATATTTTTTCCTTTCAAAAGAAAAGAAATTGGAATGGGAATATCATAGTCTTTTCTTAAGATTATGGAATTACAAATGAATTATTTGCAAGATAACTTCTCCAAAAACTATATAGTCCAAAATTATTTTTTAAAGAAATCTAAGTACTTGAGGTGCACGTACTCAGACCTCTTTTAATAAATATTAAAACGAAATGAGAAAAAGGATCCACCAACCTTAATGAATGAGTTACTGTCAGATGAAGAATACAATATACACACTAAATGTATTTTTATGAGGCTATAAATTTTTAGTTTCTTTTATGAAATCTAGATACACAAAAATTAAAAGTTTAATCTACTTAGCAAAGCATTTAAATGTTAAATGGTGCATTTCTTGTTGAAAATATGTTAACTCAAATACAATTTCAAGCAAGTAATGTATCTGAAAGAGACATGGAAGGAGAACAATAATTATTTTCTGTTATTTCAAATCACAAGCAAGGATGTGGGTTATTATGTGTATGATAAATAGAACTGGATATAATATTTAGTAAGGTCTACACCCAAGCAATAGATAACAAAAGTTAGAAAAGCAGATTAGAAAAGCAGATGATCTATGTGATCATCTCCGAAAGAGGTTTTTTTGTGAGCTTACCATAGAATTGCTTCAGATACCATAGTCTTGTATTCGTCTCAAAGTTTTGTAGATGATACATGTAAAGCATATTATCCTTCTCCTTACAGCAGGGATCTCCAAACTTGGGACTTTAAGACTTGTGGACTTCAACTCTCAGAATTCCCCAGCAAGCCAGTCTTAAAGTCACCAAGTTTGAGGACCCCTGTTCTATACCCTTAATCCACTTACCCTTGAATTTCTATATCTCTGTTCTTGGTCAATAATCTCTTGTTCCCCTAAACACATATAGTTTTGTTCCTCTAATCACATATACAGTCTTATTCCCCAATCACATATATAGTCTTGTTCTGAATTAGGGTCTTCAAACTTGATAGCTTTAAGACTTATGGACTTCAACTCCCAGAATTCCTCCTCCAGTCATGTTAGCTCAGGAATTCTGGGAATTGAAGTCCACAAGTCTTACACGTGGATAATATGAGAAACACCCATAATCGTCTTTTAAACAAAAAAATAAAAGGTTTGGAGAAAAAATTTACAATTTAGGTAACACACCCATAGCATATTCTGTGTTTTTAACCTAAAATGCACGGTTTTTCCTGGTACCTTTTTTTCTTAAAATATAACAAGTTATTTTTCATCTTCAATAAGCTGGTCAGATCACTAAATTAATACATGCCACACAAGATACTACAGTCCAAATTCTGTTTCTGAATTTGCAATTCCAAACTTAAACTTAATACAAACAGTTATGTTTTCTGTGAATGTGTCGCAGAAAGAAGTATTTAGTCTGGGTCCTAAAAATTTATCTCCACTGTAGACTTAGAAACTAATCTGTGAAGTATTCAGAGCACAATCCTTTTATACTGTATTACCTCGTTTCCAGCAATTGGAAACAGTTTGTACACCATCCCATGTGGTTTCTCAGCACGTACCATTTTGAGTTCTTTATCACAGTTGTCATGGTAATCTGTGCTGCATTACAATTTTGCATAATCTGTTAAATCTTGAAAGCCATGAATTGCTATGAGTGATGGTCTTATCTACCATCTGATAACACCCACATTACAAAAATGCGAGGACTAGTGACATATTTGTTGATGGAAGGGAGTAGATGAAAAGGTTGACTGGAAGCCAAGTTGCACCAATTTGAGTTTTTTAAAGCAGACACACATTCAAGAATATGATTAGCAAAATGAAAAACCGACTCAGACAAAGAGACTCTCTTCTGTAACATACATTTCTAGATTGCTAGATACAGCAAAATTATTTCATTTTTCTCTTTATTCCAAGGAGATAAATATAAAAAGGCAAGCCAGATCAGAGCAAAGACTTATCCAGCACAATGTTCTTTAGTTAACTAGTTAACACCCAGATATCTACATTAAGCCTACAAAATAAGGAATGAACACCACAATGAACTCTTGCTTTCTTTTCTAGCAAAATGTTACATGAAACACATGCAAATTAGGCTTCCAAGTGATCTTTGAGGCATTACCATGTGGATTGTGTTGCAATAAGCCAGGTGGCTGATGATAAATAAAGGTATGAGTCATTGTAGCATTGTCTCATCTCCATCAAGTGGAGTTGCAACTGACACTCTAGTTGAGATAAAGACAAAGGCCCCTCTGCCCATAGGGCCAAATGTTTCAAGAAGACCCTGGAGTCATGGACTTCCTGTTTCAGGGATAATGCTTACCTATCCAAAGATATCAAAACTCCAAATTCTAACATTCTTTCTACAATTGAATTTTATCCTATTCTCTCCAATCCACACTCTCAGCATCCAAGCACAAAGGCAAGGCTACTATGCTACGTTTGGCCCAGATTAATAAATTATCAAGTAGTAAATTAATGGAACCAAATCCTGAACTGCCAGGTAATCATTCTCAGTGGCTTCATGTATATATTAAGGAGGAAAAGAAGACTGCCTCCTCTTGCATCCGACAAGGAAGCATCCTCCAAGCCAACTTCTTCTCTCCTGCCTCTCTCCTACCCTTTCCATTGAGGAAGAAGCAAAATCGCTGCAGAAAGTGTCTTCAATCACCAACTCCCCAAGTTGGTCTAAAAGATTACCATGAGCAAAGCTTCTAAAGGCCATATTTTAGTATCTTTTAGTGTCTAAAAGAAACAGGACAGGTGCACTGCTCTCATCCAAGTCTACAAAGGTTATCCACTGTGCAACCAAAGCTCTTTCCATCCCAGCCTGAACTCTGATAAAAGACCCAAATACGCCACTTCTTTCAGGGTGTTCTTGTGGTTGGCGTCTCACCTCTTTTTGAACCTTTCCTAGAAAAGGAAAGGTTGAAGACTGACAGTAGTTTTTATAAAGTTACTATGAGATGTTCTAGGAGTTGGTAATATACCATGAAGCATGTTTCATTTCTTGAGCGGTAGCCATTTAGTCTAGTGCAACAAACCAATAATAATCCATTATCATGGATGTCAAAAGTAAAATGGAATGTTTCTGTCTTCAGACTTCCACAAAATCACACAAGTCAGCACTTTACTGTGAAGCTCAGCAAATTCAGATTTATATCTTAGCTGCATGGACATGCATAGGACTGTGCTGTAATCAATCACATTAACTGCCTTTTTAGCTGACTGGCTACCATTTGTCTGCTTCAGTGAAAAAAAGCTTTTAACGCATGTCAGATCTGCCCCCTCAGCAATGTAAAATTTCATACTTTCATCACTCCACAAATTCTATCCATAACTGCTAAAAAATTTGAAAACAGATTGATTTTATTTCAAGAAACAAGATCCTTCAGTTAAAAACTGAAAAAAAAAAACCAATATCCTTCTATTAGCATATTAGGATACAGCCAAGTATTTAGACTGATACATAATTAAAAAAGAAAGCTTATGTAGAAAAATAAATTAGTAAAAATCCTATAGGATTTTCTTAGTAGGAAAGTCTTAGATTACAATCTGTAATATAGCATTGGTTTTTATACACACTATTCAATTTTTGCTACAATAAACCAACATAACTATCATTTTTGAGGAAAAAATAACATTAATTACAATTTGTTAGGACAAATATTGTTTATAAAAATCAAAATAATAAAAGCAAAACAAAATTATAAAATTTGTATTCTTCCTAAATGTCCATTTTGCACAGCAACCAGTCATGATGAATAAATAGAAGTGTTAAAATGTTGATATGCACCACAACAAGGAGTGGACAAATGTCAAGAGAAAAGAGATTAAGCATATAGCAACAATTAAGCATTATTTGAAAATATCCAACTTGTGATCTGCATGCTAGTATTGCTCCATGTATGACACATACAAATTGTAGAGTTAGTTATGTTACACACTGTGTAGAATTGAAGAACTTATAGACTTGGAAAACATTATCATTGTCGTATGAAGTCACAGGTATGTTTCCAGTATTTTTATAGAGGGAATTTTAATGTATAAATGTCCAAATAATTTCTGGTACTGTTATCAAATTGAAAAATGTGTTTAAAAAACACAGAACAATATATAAATTGCTCCAAAATGAAGCTGATCTAAAGCTATTATATAAAGTAACAAACACAGTTAAAATCCCTTTACAATAAAAACATAATCAGTGACAGACATTTAAAAGACACATAATATTAGCTATAAACAGACATGCACTCTCCCAATTACTGTTATTTAGAATTTAAATTCACTTAAAAAAATAAGATTGCAACATACGAAAGTTCAATATTTGAATTCCTGACTACATAATTTTGCTACGTAAAGATGCAAAGACCACAAGAAGAATCATAACTTTATAAGAGGTATTGTAAAGAAAAAGAGGGATGCCTAGTCAGTTGTTTATAACTAAATAGTTCTTTCTTACAATAATACAGAACACAATACAATTTGAATATAATTGAAGCAAGCATGTGTTTTCAGGCTTTTTATTATTGTAATGAAATTTATTACTATATGAAGTGGTGAGAGTGAAAATGATTCAAATTCAGCTATAATCTTTATATTTATTTCCATGGATAAAAAACTGCAGAATGAATTGTTTTGAATAAACCAATCCAAAAGATGAAAATATGTGAGAAGGGGCACTGTTAGTACAGTAAACAGGAAGTTATAATTATATTTTTAAAAGTTGAATATTGAGTATTATAATGCCAGATTTAAAAATGCTAATCAGCTTCAGTATATTCCTTTTGAAATAGAATTTTCCTTATTTTACCTGTCATTTTCTATAGGTAGTCCTCAACCTACAATGACAATTGAGCCCAAAATTTATGCTGCTAAGTAAAAAATTTGTTAAATTAATTTTGCTCCATTTTACGACTTTTTCTTGCCACATTTATTAAGTGAATCACTGCAGTTATCAAATTAGTAACACGGTTGTTAAACGAATCTGATTTCCACATTGACTTTGCTGGTCAGAAGGTTGCAAAAGATGATCACATGACCCTGAGTCACTGCAACCGTCATAAATATGAACCAGTTACGAAGCATCCAAGTGTAAATCGCATGAGCATGGGGATGCTGCAGTGGTCATTATAATTGTGAAAAGTAGTCATAAGGATTACCTATATAATGGTGTTCATAAAATGATGACTGGTATCTGTGGAAACCAAATAAGCAGACTTCAGAAGAGCCACAGGTCTTAAGAACTAAATGACAAGGAGTTTAAATTCTGCCATTACTGATCCAAAGAAAAAAATATTTATTTATTCATTTGGATCCCTTTATTATCTTTACTAATAACTCAAGGAGGCAAACATATTCAACAAACTTTCCTTCTATTTTCCCACAAGCCTGTGAGATGAGTTGGGCTAAGACAGACTTGCACACCAATTTCAATGGGGAGGGGTGCAGGAATAGGGAACTAAAACGGTTTTTTTTTTTAAAGAGATGAAATAACAATTTAACAATGATTCTTAATTTCAGGGGCATCATTTTGAAATAAACATAATGTATTCACCTGAAATTAAAACAAGCAAGCATATAAAACCATTTTTGTTTCCAACTCTTATCAAAACCTATTTGTCTGCATTTCTGTATCTCGGTGAATTTAGATTCTTCACATATTTTAAAGGTAAGGTCATTGGGAAACAAACCCTTTAGTCTTTCTTTTAATGTAGTTTTAATATAATATACATTAAATTTGAGTATCATTCTGCAATCAAAAGAACTCTGGAAATAATCTAACCTTTCTCAACTATTAATAATGGTTAAGCAATGAAAGGTATAATAAATACATTGTTGACTGGTGTCCATCCAGGTCTTGATTGCATGCTGCCTCCTGTCCTTTCACTTGTTCAAACAGCTCTTACCCTAAGGATATCTCTTTCCAGTGTTTAGCTGAAAATTAGTTTCCTGAAATTTCTTTTAAGATTCTTAGATCATTTTCTTATTTACTGTCACCAAGTCAGACTCCCTTATTATGCATATCTGCATATTTCTCCATGTGTTTCTCTACAAAAATTACAGACATGTTGATTCCATCCAGCTTTGGGTTTCCTGATTTTTTTTTTCTAAAATGGAATCAAAAGCATTTATAACAATGTTTAACAGTAGAGGCTTTAAGATAGAATAGTATAGCACTGAGATTTCTCAGCAGTTTGGTCCATTAATAAGCACTCAGTGAATACAGCTGCTCAATGGCACAGAATCAGTTTTCCTCAATCACACTTAGTTCTCTCTATTTTTATTCTCTAGAAGTCAACAGCATGTTGGAAATTAATTATGTAAAGGGGTCAGAAATCTGTCATCCATCTGTCTATCAGCAAAATATACTGATGAGAGAAATTCAAAAGGTTCGCAAACTTTCATCATTATCACCTTTTGAAATTTGAACAAAACAGAACCACTTTGAAGGGGAGGGGCAGCCAATAAAAGTTCACATTCAAAACTGGACCTTTGTTTTTATCATCAATTTAATGTTTTTAAATTATTCATTGCTCAAAGTTATTTGAATTTGTTAGCCTATAAATGTGACTTATACAATAAATAAACCCTACACAGAAAATAAGTACTGGTTCTTCAAAAGCCTACAGGAGAGGCATTTTAGCAGAACATCATTGTTGATTGTGCATACTTCCCCTACTAGTAAAAGCTGCAAAAATCTATGTTATATAGTTGTGATTTATCAAAATTTCCAAAAAGTCTGACAACAAACACTATTTAAACACAAATATATTCCATCTGACAGGAAATAATTCTATTTGTTATCTGAGAATACTCTGCATAGGACCAGGCAATCTTATAAGCAGTTTGAGTCTATAACAATGAAGTATTTAAAGAAAGGGAAAGAATTGCAATCATTAGCATACTAATGACAATTAGCTTAAAGTCAATAAATAATAAAACAAAATTCATTTGAAAAACAAATTGAAACTTTCAGTATCTCCAAAATCACTTTCTCTTTTGGAAATTGCCTATCAAGTATCCTAAAGCTATTAGAGACCTCCAAAATGACAAGTTTGAGCAGCTTTCATTGGGTGAGTTGATCTTCGACTTTGAACAAATTAATTAATTAAATGTAATTAATTAAAATTAATTACAAATCTAAGAAATTAAAGAAACAAAGAGCTCAATATTTTTATTAAGGGTCCAGATAAATGTGGAATATTGATTTTTACTATAAGATTCTGGAATTAACTATAAAAAATAAATAACTTCTTGGAAAAAAGACTTATTTTGGCTATCCTTGTTATTGTAACAAAAGAAAAATATTTGTAGCTCATGGTTGAAATAAGTTGTCCTTGGTGCTCTTTGAGCTTTATTGTTTTCTTGCCAAAAAACAACCAAGCTCAGACAGCACCAAGGATCCCTCAGTTGTAACAAAAGGTAAGTGATGATTTTAGAAAGTGAACATGAGAATAAACTAAAGATTAAGCAGAAGGAAAAAGAAACATGCCTGGGACTTACAAGATTGCATAAAACTTTGCAGTATCAGAAATATTAAGAGATTTTTGAAAACAGAGCAAGAAAATAGGATTTTTAAAAAATATTTTTATTATTTTTAAGAATAAGTACAACAAACTAAATTAGAACAGAAAAGATGAAAAAGAAATAAAAGAAAAAACTAAAAGAAAAGAGGCCCTTTCTCAGCAGGTCAATGGAGAATCCATATTCGAGTTGACACATGCCTTTCTGCCCAGGGACTGAGTCCTCAATCTTTGCCACGCCCTCCATCAACTGTCACTGTCCCAGTTTACGATGAAGGCGCAGTCATCTGATGGACTCCTCGGTAGTATTGGCTCTGTACCTCCTGGATGTGGAACCAGACGGTCACCAGGGTGGGAGTGGATTCTCCATTGACCTGCTGAGAAAGGGCGTTCAGGTAAGCCAACACCCCTTTTCCAGCATGTTGATTGGAAAATCCACACTAGGGACATACCAAAGCCTGGCTGTCCGTATGGGCGGGGAGAAGTCTGGTCCTGAGTCCCTTTATCGACATGAACTCGCTGGATCACCCTCCTGCTGAGGCAAAAGTGTCCAGTTTGTAGTGACGTACGAAAGGGGACAGGGAGGACCACATCACTGCCCTGTCTTCAATTGAGGCCTGTGTCGCCCATCTGACTGTAGTCACCACACTTTGGGTAGATTGGGCAGTTACTCGTCTGGGTACAGGGAGAGCCTACATCTCATAGGCCTTGGCTATACACCCCCTTATCCAGCAGCCGATGGTCGATGAGGTGACCTTGGTGCCTACTGAAGATGGTTGGAACGACACAAACAGGGATTATTTTCTACGATGAGATGTTCTTTTGATATATGTGCGGAGCACCCTCCTTACCTCCAGAGTGTGCCAGCTCTGTTCCAGTGGATGGGAAGGTCCTGGACAGAAGTTTGGTAGCACTATATCTCGGCCAGTGCTGCTAGCACTTTTGTGAAGGTCGAGGATAGGCCGAATGGTAAAGCCCTGTACTGAAAATGGCAGCCTGAGTAACAGAACCTGAGGTACCTTCAATGGAAGGGAAGGATTGGGATATGGAGGTAGGCCTCTGTTACATCAATGGATATCAGGAGGTCACCCACCCTGATGCCTTCCAAGATAGACTGCAGACACTGCATTTTGAATCTCTTGTATGTCAAGTGGATGTTCATTTCTTTGAGGTCCAGAATTGGTCTCCATCCCCTGACTACTTTGAAACGATGAATAAGGTCGAGTAGAATCCGTGTCCCCATTGGTCTTTCGGGACTGGTTCGATGGCCTGGATGTCCAACAGGTGTTGGATTGCCTTGTCCATGAGACCCCTCCTGATGTTTTTGGTGGTGGGGCAACAGATGAAGTGTCTCAGAGGGATGGAGAGAAACTCTTGCATGAGGCTGAATCTTAACGTATTTAGGATCCATGAGTCGGTGGTGATATTCTCCCATTGACTTGCAAATAGGGCCAGATGCCCACCAATGGGAAGAGGGTCCTGCAAGTTACTTGGAACAGTGAAATGAGTGGCCTCCTGATCCACAAAAGGGCCGTTTGGCCTGAGATTGCTGTCTATAACTATCCTTAAACCCTGATCTGTCCAGTTGTCGGCCAGATCTCGGCGGGTAAGGGCATTGAAATTGAGTGTGGTCGGATCCGTGTCTGAGGCTTGCCTGTCTGCCCGTCTGGTGAGACAGGACATAATTTTGCATTTTTCCTTGTTTTCCACAAGGGTTCAAAGCTTCTCCACAGAGAGGTGCCTCTGTAAGGGGCGGAAGCTAGCCTCCACTTTGTTTTAGCATCCGCCTGCCATTGGCGAAGCCATAGCAAGCGTCGGGAGGTGATGTTAAAAGTGTTAAATGTTAGATGTTAAAAGGTGATGTTCGCCCTGGACGAAAAACAGATAGCATGTAAGGATGAACCAGCCTAAAACTCGGCAGCTGCCATCAGCGTGTTAATGTCCTGGTACATTCAGACTTCCTCTGGGGGAACCCTTGCTTGCAACTGGTGAAGCCAGAGTAATGAAGTCCTCACAAAAAAGGAGGTGGTCGTAGCCGCCTTTACTACCCAGGCATTAGCTAGATGGGTTTGACAGTAATTTAATTCCACCTTTCTGACTTCCACTTTCAGGATTTCTGCTATATCCCCAGAAAACGCGGAGGGAGAACCTAACGAGGCCAAGGGCTGAAACAGTGTAGGTCGTTCTAGGGCTTCTGATAAGGTGGAAGCCATATTAAAGATCCTCCTATCATTGCCTCCCAGATTGGGAAATGTACCCGGCTGCCCCCATTGTCTTTGGACCACATTGAGGAACACTTTGGGACACAGAATGTCCTCCTGCATTATAGTAGGTTCAGATAATACTGTATTATTGGGTGCCTGGTTTTCTGATGGTTCCACTGGAACACTGGGTCCCACTCCTATTTGGGCCGTTGTCCTAGCCTTGTAGAGGAGAGACTTAAACAGTGCTGGACGGAATAGTCCAGTGAAGGGAGGAGGATCAGGGAAAATATCCTCATCCTCAGATAATCCCTGCTCTCTGTGGTCATCATTTTCTAATATTGACACCCTACTACGGAAGGAATGAGCTGGTGATACGGACCTGTGACCTCCTATCCTCAGATGGGAACTGGTAAGAC
The DNA here is from genome assembly GCF_049901735.1 of Notechis scutatus. NCBI lineage: Eukaryota > Metazoa > Chordata > Lepidosauria > Squamata > Elapidae > Notechis > Notechis scutatus. Next base: position 117,722,509 of record NC_142012.1, read on the forward strand.
TGGATCATCTGGGGGGGAGGTTCTGATGTTAGAGGCCTCTGCTCTGCAGGGCAGCAGCATCTCCATGCAAAATTGCCCAAGATATGAAGGACTACTGGGTGCAGCCCCGCCATAGTGGGTGTAAAGGTGGCTTCTGGGACATAGGGTCTAGGTCTAAACTGAGGTTTGGTAAACTCAGTTGCCATGCAAGAAAAGGGAAATTGTTCTGCATCATGTTCCTCTGTTGGTAGAGGAAAAGGCAATTGTTCCCTATCACCCTCTGGTGACCAAGTCATAGGAACTACAGGGTATGGCACGCTCAACTGTTGAAATTGTTGAGGGCAGGAAATGGCAGTTTCTGTCTAAGGGGAAATGACAGCCCTTTCCTGTTCAGCCTTCCTTTCAGCTAAAGCCTTCTGTCTTCTGTTGGCATTCCTTTAGATTCTGTTGGCATTGCCTTAGATCAGGGGTCCCCAACCACCGGTCCACGGACCGGTACGTCCGTGGAACAAGTCCTACCGGGCGCTGGCTTGCTGGGCGCCGCCATCTTGTTTTGATGAAAAAGTGCTTCCGGTGAGCTTTTCCGGGTAGAAAGCTCACCGAAGCACTTTTTCATCAAAACAAGATGGCGGCGCCAGCTGATGTCGGTACCGGGCCGCGCATAAAAAAGGTTGGGGATACCGGGCCGCGGCGTAAAAAAGGTTGGGGATCACTGCCTTAGATGACATCCTAGAATAAATGGCCTTGGCCTTAATCTTGTCAGCTCCTTGATGGCTGACCTAGCCTTTCTGGAACCATGCTTTTTAAAAGAGGTTGATGTGGAGGCACTTTGCTGCTCCATGCTGTCAGCTGGCAAGGAATGATCAGCCATTTTGACAGCCTCTGTGCTCCAGAAATCCTGCCCCGCTCTTTCTAGAAGAGCACTGCGACCACGCTCTATACTGGAACTCAACCCGAGTCAAATGGATGGCTGTGGGGCTTGGAGTGGTGGCGGCAAGACTAGGGAGCTGGGGTAGCCTCACACACATACACACAGCTTCATTAGCGCTGGATCTTCTAAGCCAGGGTAATATGGTCAGTAGAAAAGTGCTATGGCCGCAGGCGGTGTTCCAGAGTTACCCGGGTAAGCCAGCCAGGTTTTTAAATGCAAGCCACTAACGCCACTAGTCTTCAAAGGCTGGAATCTGAAAGCCAGCTGTAAGGCAGCTGCGACGTGTCAAATGAGCGGCAGCCAACCATTTGAAGAAAGGGAGGGAGGAGGGGACTCCCTGTCAAAGGCATCAATTAGCCAATTGTTAAGGCTGAATGGCTGCTCTTTCAGCAAGCCGAATAGCTGGGAGCCGTGGTAGCGCTTTATAGTGCTGCGGTTTCAAACCTGACCACTGATTCTCCTCATCAACGATGCCTTTCTGCTCAAAGTTTTTTGAGCCAATCTAAACGTCTCCACTGGGCAAGACTGAGTCGTAAACTGGGACAGTGACGGTTGATAGAGAGGTGTACCAAAGATTGAGGACTCAGACTCTGGGCAAAGGTATGTGGTCACCCCAAGTGTGGATTCTCCAATCAATGTGCTAAATAAAAAGGAACAAGAAATAAAGTTGTAAAGACATAAAGAAGTGGCTTCTGATATTCTTCACTGCAGTTGTAAGTACAACTTTATTTTAACTTCTCTCTCTAAAGCTACATTTTCTTTGTATAATTTATAATTTCAGCAAGATCAGTCGATTTTACCAACCATCATAGGTAGTGCCAAATCTTTCCATCTTTGTGAATGTAATAATCTTGCCACAATAATCATATACTGAAATAATCTTCTATTATTTAATTTTTATCCATAATTCATGAAAGGAAAAGTTTTGGCATCAATTAATTATTAATCTTTAAAATATTCTGTATCAATGTACATATTTAAGTACAAAACGTTTTAGTTTTTTTACATGTGGACCAAGCATGTTGGAATGTCTCTTCATGTTGCTCGCAACATATATTTGAAGTGCCTTTATACATTCTAGACAAGTTCTGGCATCGTGTACTAACCATACATCTTTTTATAAAAATATTCTTTAAGTTCGTAACAATGTAAATTTCAACCCTTTTAACTATGTATAACCAAAATTCTTAGTCCACTTTAACAAACAAGTTTGCCTGTTCCTCCTGTTTTAAATTTGAACTACAATTATACATTTTAGCAATTCTATATTTATCATCAGTGCACAATTTTGGTTCAATTCTATCTTATTTTGCTTCTCATATTGTTTTTGTCCATTCTGAATCTTTCTGATAACCATAAATGGGAAATCATTGACAACTATATCCTTCTGCTATTAGTTGCTCTTTTGATTTAATCTTAAATTCTCCTTGATGGGTTTTCAATAAGTTCTAGTACATCAACCATAAGGAATTGAGCCACAAGTACAATATCAACATTGTCAGCAATAATGTCTGCTTCTATGGCTAGATTGTTTAAAAGGTTTTAATGAAGGAATGATAGATGTGGAACAAATTTTATCTGACAAGATGAAAAATGTGGAATTACAAATGTCAGGCCAAGAAATGGTTTTGAAAAAGGATAACTTACTGTTATCCTTATCCGAAAGTGGCAAAGTTTAAACACTAAAAAGGGAAATACAAATGATAAACCATTTGTATTTGATAAACAAATGATCTGGAAAATGTTTTCTTGCTGGATTTAAAAGAGTCTTCAAGATATCTGTGTGATGGGATAAAGAATTGAAGAGACATCAAATCCTACAACATTCTATTGAATTAAAAACCAAGAGTGAAATATAAAGGAAGGAATATGAGGCTGGTTTATTTAAAATATATGTTTTATGGATTTGTTAGAGATAAGGTATGAGATATGGGAAGAAAATATCTGTTTAATTGTATATGGGTTGAAGAGTTATTACATTTGTTTACCTGGAAGTCACATCTTTATATATTTTCTTTTTATTATATTCTTTCTAATCTTTGTTCTGTGTTTTCTTTTTTTTCTATTTCTTTCTGTATTTTTTAGTTTGTACTAGTTTTTACTACTGCAATTAACATTCTTAATAAAAATTATACTCTTTAAAAAATGAATTTCTTCTCCAAAATAGCAGAACCTGGTGTCACTTTCTGGGTGTGCAGAAAGACTCTCATTGATCAAGTACTGTGATCAATGGTATCAAACGTCCCAAAACAGTCAAAAGTAACAACATCACATTGTATTTCTTTCAAATTAAGAAGGTGTCAAATCCAGATCTAATTTGCGTAGAAAGTGTCAAACTAAGTAATTCCATCCAAGTTACATGGTCACTATCTAAGCCATTAACATAAATAAATAAAAAATACTGATTAATGCCCAATAGCTTTATAAACTTGCCAAGTCCAATAATCTTAGATCCTCAAACAGCTTCTTTTAAAGTGGATCTAAGTAACAGCACAAAGAACATTTTCCACTTTCTCATACAGTAAATAATAAAACTGATTGAGACAAATAGTAGGAAATGGTTTTGTTGAAAGCAACGTCAAACTTTGTACAAATCTGAGTGACTTCATCTGCAAAGAAACATGTAAACTGCTCTCAGTGGAGCTCAAATGATTTCAGATAATTGTCCTAAACTATTAGATATTTGTCCACTTTCCTAAATTTCCTGGATGACAGGGAAGAAATACATTGGTTTTTCTCCTGATTACAAGAGTAAAAGTGTTATGATGATGTCTCAAATTTTCTGTAATGAATTTTCTCTAGACTTGCTCCACAATCACTCAAATGGCTGGCCATATTTCTGTGTCTGCAACTGCTATGAGTAACTCGAAGTGCTACATGTTCTAACATGGACTAGGAAAACATTGAGCAGCACAGTAATAAGCACCTGGAAGATGTTGTAATTTCTTATCAAGACCCAGGTGGTCAGCCAGTTTGAAGAAAATATTCCCCATAGAACAGCCTATAATTCAACAGGATCAATCAGTTTCCTTATTTGGCCCTCACCCTATAGAGAAATCCAGAACTCAAATAGTGGTTGATCGAGTGGGGGTCCCTATACATAATAGGAAAGAACTCAGATCAAAATTATGATGTGCCTCATGGGTGGGATCCAAAATAGTCCAAGAAAAGCCTTTGGAAGCTATGAGAACTGCATCTATCAAGATAGCCAAACATGAATGTGCCAACACCAATTTGAAGAACACCTGTTGCAGAGAGATAGCTTCCTTATTAACTCTTGCAACATCCCTCTCACTCATGTAACTAATAACTAGTTGATGATGTGGATCCAACTGCTCCCATCATGCCCTGCCACATCTGCATATCAGGTCAACATCTTAATTTACTAAAAAGTAAAAAAAAAAAAAAAAAAGAATTATTTTATTAAAGAATCATTTGGCTTTTAACAGATACCTTGTTCAGACACAGAAAACTAACTCCTGTAATATAGAAAAGGGCTACAGAACTCATGCTCATTGACTATATTATTAAAACTCATAAAGTTAAATGAATCCTAATTCCCTCACTCTACTGTATCCCACACTAATTGAAAAGAGGCACCAAGTTTACTGAAGGAAAATATTAAATGTCCAGATCTTCTTAATACTACTCAGAAACTAAAACAAAATTAAACAAGTCAGTGATTGCAATCACTAACTTAACAGCAAAAACTCATTTGCAATTAAACAGATTTGTATCTTTGTATTCACTCATAAGTAGGTGTATTTGATTATTATCATATTTTTATTCTTTGTACTTAGACATTTATCTATAATTTGTATATTTAGAAAAACACCCAAGCATACTTCAAAAGCAATATTTTCACTATGCCAACATAATTTCCATTAAGTACAAAAAGAGATTAAGATTAATATCTTCTCTGAAATGCATTTCAGCCCTTGCAATTTCATGACTTGCATAAATGTATATTATATCGCAGGTTTTTCAACTAAAGCAACCACAACGTGCTACTCCTCAGCCTTACCAGCACAAATTACTAAATAACTGTCTTAAGCCAAGTTCATTTCATATATTTCTTCCACATAATGTAAGTTCCTAGGGCAATTCTTGCTGTCTCTAAATAATATAGGAATACAGACAGAACAGTGGCACTGAATTAGAAGCTAGGAGGAAAAGCCATCAAGAATGAGAGTAATGCCCCTCTCCATCAAATACAATTTGTTTGCAATGAAGCTGAAAGTAAAAAGTGATTTAGACTTATTTTATAAAAATAATACGATTCAGGCCGATTCAGTCTTCCCATCCTTTCAAGATCAGTAAAATGAGGATTAAGACTGTTGGACGCAATATGCTGACATTTGTAAACTGCTTACAGAGTGCTGTAAAGCACTGTGCAGTGGTATATAAGTCTAAGTGCCACTGCTAGTGCTATTGCTTTTATATTCTGACAGTTGCTTTGAATTGTGAGATGAGTGGCATAAAAATCTGATGATATTCTCCCCCAAAATTCAGGCTTTAGTATTTAACATTTACAGTTGTGCTCATAAGTTTACATACCCTGGCAAAAATTATGATTTCTTGGCCATTTTTCAGAGAATAGGAATGATAACACAAAAACTTTTCTATCACTCATGGTTAGTGGTTGGCTGAAGCCATTTATAATCAGTCAACTGTGTTTACTCTTTTTAAATCATGACAACAGAAACTACCCAAATGACCCTGATCAAAAGTTTACATACCGCAGTTCTTAATACAGTGTATTAACATCAATGACAGCTTGAAGTCTTTTGTGGTACGTGTGGATGAGGCTCTTTATCTTCTCAGATGGTAAAGTTGTCGATTCTTCCTGGCAAAAAGCCTCCAGTTCCTGTAAATTCTTGGGCTGTCTTGCATGAACTGCACGTTTGAGATTTCCCCAGAGTGGCTCAGTGATATTGAGGTCAGGAGACTGAGATGGCCACTCCAGAAGGGGTGTTGGTCCTACCTGAACACTTCTTCTCGGGGAGCCGAAGGGAGAATCCAGGATGGGTAGTCTCTAGTCTCCTAGCTCTGCAGACCGAGTTGAAAAACTGAGGACAGACCCCCTGGCAACGATCCCCAGTTCTGAATGAAGCGAATTCAGCAGCTCCTAGTCTTCAAACAGAGAGTTCATTGATACTGCGAAAAAAAGGGACATTTCCTCCCTATTCCGACCAGACAGAATACAGGGTGGGACTGGATTCTCCCTTCGGCTCCCATAGAAGAAGTGTTCAGGTAGGACCAACGCCCCTTTCTCCACTGAGCCGAAGGGAGAATCCAAGATGAGACATACCAAAGCTGGCTGATGGCTGTCCTACGGGTGGGAGCTGGATTGGTCGGAGGTCCCCACCTCTACATGCACACCCTGCAGGACTTGTCTCCCAAAGGATGCCTCCGCTGAGGCAAAGGAGTCAATTTTGTAATGTCTTATGAATGGGGTCACCGATGACCAGGTCGCAGCTCTACAAATGTCCAGAATCGATGCCTGCGTTGCCCAGGCTGCAGTGGTCGTTGCATTTCTAGTTGAGTACGCTGTGATCTTCCTGGGTACAGGAAGGCTCTGTAACTCATAGGCCTTTGCAATGCAGGCTCTGAGCCAGCGACCTACTGTGGAAGGTGTCACCCTGCGACCTAAAGTTGACGGCTGAAAGGAAACAAACAAGGCTTCCGTCCTCCTAAAAGAAGAAGTTCTTTTAATGTAAATATGGAGGGCCCTCCTAACGTCCAAGGTGTGCCATTTTTTCTCTAGTGCATGGGTAGGCTCAGGACAGAAATTAGGCAAAATCAAACTCCTGTGAACGATGGAATAAGGAGTTCACCTTGGGCAGGAAAGTAGGGTCCAACCACAGAACTACCCTGTCTGCATGGAATATGCACAGATCCTTTCTGATGGATAAGGCCGCCAACTCCGAAACGCCTGGCCGAGGTAATGGCCACCAAGAACGACACCTTGCATGTGAGAAGGTGAAGGCAGACTTCACGTAAGGGTTCAAATGGGGGAGAAGTTAGTGCCTGCAGGACCTTAGGCAAATCCCAGGTGGAGTAGCGATGGACCACCGATGGCCTCAGATTCGTGGTTCCCCTAAGGAAGGCTTTCACCCTAGGGTGTTGGGCCAGAGTAGTAGAGCCCTTGACCGAATCACCGAGGCCAAGACAGCCACCTGTCTCTTCAAGGTATTGGGGGCAAGACCTTTATCTAACCCATCCTGCAGGAACTCTAATACCTTTGCAACAGAAACCCCGGTGGGTTCCAATTGGTGACAAGAGCACCAACTGCAGAAAATCTTCCACGTTGCATTATATATCCTGGTCGTGGAAGGTCTTCTGGCCGCCTGGCCCAAATGGTCTGAATGACCTTTGTGGAAAACTTCTCCCGTTTTACGATCCCCTGCTCAAGCACCAGATGGTCAACCAAAACCAGGCTGGATCTGGGTGCTCGATCGGGCCCTGACTGAAGGAGTTCTTGTGCAGGGGAATTCTCCAGGGTCTGGCGACTGACAGGCCCATCAGGTCGGCAAACCAAGGATGCCTGGGCCAGTAAGGGGCTACCAACAGAACTTCCGCCCTTTCTATCAGTACTTTCCTGATTGCCCCCGGAATCAGGGGAGGGGGGGAAGGCATACAATAGTCCCTGGGGCCACCTGCACCGGAGAGCATTGACCCCTTCTGCTCCTCGGGCAGGAAATTGAGCAAAGAACCTCGGGAGGTGCGTGTTCCCTGGTGATGCAAAGAGATCCAGAATCGGGTGGCCGAAGCGTTCCGTCATCTCCTGGAATAGACTGGGATGCAGTTGCCATTCTGACTGGTTGACTGTGGCCCTGCTCAACCAGTCTGCCTGCACGTTGGATACTCCCGAGATATGTTCTGCTCGTAGGGACAACAGGTTTCTCTCCGCCCACCTGCAAAATTGAGTTGCTTCCTGCATTAGAGATCTGGAGCATGTGCCCCCCTGCCGGTTTATGTGGGCCTTGGTAGCCAACATTGTCTGTGAGAAGCACATGTCTCCCCACCACCTCTTGCCTTAGATCCTTGAGCGTTAAGTGGGCAGCCTTGAGCTCTAGCCAATTTATGTTGTGGGCGAGCTCCTCTCATGACCACCTCCCCTGGGTTACCTGGGCTCCCAAGTGGGCCCCCCAACCATAGAGACTGGCGTCGGTGGTGATGGTAATCCTCTGGGGTTCCCTGTACAAGCATCCCTGATCCATGGCTCAGGACTGCCACTAATGGAGGGAATGAAGAACTGGCAAGGGCACGCGAACCCTCCTTGGAGAGTCACCCCTGCTCGCCCTCTGGTAAGGAAGCAGGAACCATTGAAGGGTTCGGGCGTGGAAGTGGGCCCATGGGACAATCCCAATGCACGATATCATTTTGCCAAAAAGTTGAGACAGCAAGATGATAGGCACCTCTCTGGAAGACAGGATCAGCGATGTGACTCCCTTGATACTGTCTTGACGCTCCGGTGAGAGAAAAACCTGTCCGGCCAAGGTGTCTATAATGGCCCCCAAATGCAAGATCCGAGTCGATGGTACTAGGTGGCATTTGTCCAGGTTTATCGAGAACCCATGCTCTCGAAAAATCCTGATTGTCGACATCAGATCCTCCTCCGCCTGGAGTCTGGAAGAGGACACTATCAGGATATCATCCAAATAGCATTGGATCCTTATGGAAAAGGCTCTGAGGTGTGCCGCTACCACTGCCAAGAGCTTGGTAAAAGTCCAAGGGGCTGATGACAGGCCGAATGGAAGAGCCCTGTATTGAAAATGGCGGCTGCCATAGCAAAACCTCAGGAACTGACGGTGGTTGGGGTGTATGGGCACATGGAAGTAGGCCTCCGTCAAGTCTACCGAGGCCAAATAATCTACTTCCCGCAGTCCCTCTAGAATGGAGTGGAGGGAGTGCATCTTGAACCTTCGATAGATTAGATGTCTGTTGAGCCCTTTCAGGTTGAGGATTACTCGCCACCCCCCCACCCCCCGAGGCCTTTGGAGTTACAAACAACATTGAATAGAAACCCTGTCTCTCCTGGTCCACCGGAACCGGCTGGATGGCCCGAATGTCCAGCAGATGGTGGATCGCTGATTCCATGAGATCCCTCTTTGAGGGGTCCCTGGAGACGGGGCAGCACACAAAGGCTCTTGGGGGGAAGGAGAGACACTCTAGAGAGAGACCCACCCGTAAGGTTGACAGGATCCAAACGTCCGTTGTGGTCTGTTCCCACCTCTGCCAGGACAGTCCCAGAAGGCCCCCTATGGGGGATGAGGCTCGGGCGTCACTTGTTGCACCTGAAGGGTCTGTTGGAACCCCTAAAGGACTCTCTGCCCTCTTGCCTCTGACAGCAAAGGCCTGTCTATCGGCCTGAGAGGAGGATCTCTGGAAAAAGGGCCTACTTTGATGGGGAAAGCCTGCCCCAGCTCCCCCGTTTAAAGGAGGGCTTCTTGTAGTAGGGATGAGATCTGTAATCAAAGTGCCTCCCCTGGGAGGGCAGGATCTTTCGCCTGTCCCTGGTTTCCATCAAAAAGGGATCCAGGGCTTCCCAAAAAAGCCTCTCTCCCTTAAAGGGAGCCAATGCCAGCTTCCATTTGTTTCTGATGTCCATCTGCCAATTTCTTAGCCAGAGAAGCCTGCGTGCTGTTATGGAAGAGGCCATGGCTCTGGAAGAAAATTTGGCTGATGTGAGGGGTGGCATCAGCAGTCAATTGAGCTGCAGCTATAATCTTATTCAGGTCCTGATGCACCCTGAGATCCTCAGGTGGGATTCTGTCCTGTAGCTGCCTCAGCCACCGCAAAGAGGCCCGAGTAAAAAAAGATGTGGTCGTCAATGCTCTGATGGCCCAGAAGTCGGCTTGGTGAGCTCTCCGGAGCACCATCTCCTCCTTCCGGGTCCTCTGTCTTTAGAACACCCTCCGCATCAGGTGGGATGACAGATGAGGAAGCTAGGGCTACCACTGGGCCATCTACCTTTAGCACTTCCATAATGTCCAAAAGGTCTTTGTCCACATTAAATAAGGTAGACTCAGACCCACTGGGGCGAGTGTACATCCCAGGGGACTCCTACTGCTTTTTGATCAGGTTCAGAAACATATGGGGCACAGGTACAGAGTCCACCACAGATGCTTTCTCAGTGAACAGGAAATCCTCCTGATCCTCTCCCTTAGTGGGAAGGTCCTGAGTGACCGTGTCCTTTTTGAGATGAGCCATGCTCTTGGCATTAACCAGCAGAGTCTTGAAAAGAGCCGGCTGGAAAAGGCCCTTAAAGGAGGGGGGACCTGCTACTTCCGACTCCTCATCCAAAAAATCCCTTTCTGAAAGGAGGACTCTCTCGGAGCCATAAATTTGGCTGCTTTCTGAGGGGAGGCCGAGCGCTCTCTGAAGTGGATCGGCTGTTCTGCAGAAGCCAGCCCCTGCCCCTGCAGGACTCCTCTGTTAGTTTCCAAATAAGACAGCTGGCGCAGCTGGTTGACCTCTGCATGCAATTCCTGTCTTATTGTCTGGGAGATCCAGGCTCTCATGAAGGATGGCATTTCTTGCATCTGGGTCTCCTCCGGTCGTAAGCCAGCTGCTGTAGGTGTAAAGGTGGCTGCAGGCACAGGTCTGGCTCCACTGGCAGCTCAGAAAAATTGTGAGAGGTCTCAGCCCTGATTTGGAGGTTACCCTGAAAATCGTGGGTACTTGAGCCCCCAGGGGACCAGGCCATCATATACTGCCTATCTGCTAGTTGGTCTGGCTGCCTGTCATCTTGAGGAGGCAAAGTTTGAGAGGTGGCTCTGTATTCAGCCATCCTGGAATCTCTCACTGCCCTGTCAAACTGTTTGTCTGTGGCTTTTTGTCTACGCCTGGCCTGTCTATCCTCAGCCCTAGAGGATCTCTTAGGGGCTAGAGCCCTGGCTCTAATCCTAGCTGCTGCCTCTAGACCAGCAGACCTGGGCTTAGGAGATCCCTTTACAGCCTTCTCTCTACCCTGCTGAGGAACTGACAATTCTTGATCAGATTCCTTGGCGGCCATCTTTGATCCTGCCAAAAATAACTGTCACTTGACAGGGGTAGAGAAAGGGAGAAGGAAGTAAAAATAAAATAAAATAAAAAATATCCAGCCTAAGCTGTCAGCTACAGCCACAGTAGCTGTTCACCACTTCAGGAGGCTAGTGCAACCCAAAGTGGTGAGCTCAGCCCAGCTCCGCAATTCCAAAGCCGAGTCAAGGAAAAAAAGTTGAAAAAACGGCTGCCTCTTTGAACTGCAGCAAGCCCTGACAGGTCAGAAGCTTGCGTGCCTGGCGCTGGCTGCACCGCAATTATCAGGCAGACTCAAGTGTCTCACAGCTGCCACGGTGCTCTGGGGACTGGATGGGGGGTCAGGATTTAATCCCGATGGCCAGAACACCCCCCCCCAAGGGACAATCCTGGAGACGAACTGCAAGATTGTCCCCAAACGAAATAAATGGCCGCTGCCGCCGAAAAGGGACAGAAGTGCTTAGCGGCAGCTGTGGCTCGTCCCAGGCAAGGGAAAGTGGATCGGGAGGAGGTGAGTTAAATAAGACACTGACTCCCGCCCCAGCCCGGGCCACACGGGTCACCTCAAGTTTTGGCAGAAAACAAAACAAAAACCAGTCCACCAGCAAGGAAAGTCAAAAATTTAAAATAACAAGCAAAAAAACGTGAACCGGAAAAAAGGCGTGAAAAAATGAAAGTGCTAAACCGGCAAGCCGGCTAGCTGTCAAACCTGATCTAAGCCTCTCTTTTAAAAAAAACTTAATCCAGGGGGTGAATATTCTTCTACAATCCTAACTATTCAGAGCCCTTAAAGGCTGAGACCGTGAAGAACCGGGGAATGTTACCAGGGGGTGTGTCCTCAGTTTTTCAACTCGGTCTACAGAGCTAGGAGACTAGAGACTACCCATCCTGGATTCTCCCTTCGGCTCAGTGGAGAACCTTCACTTTATTCTGCTGTAGCCAATGACAGGCTGACTCAGCCTTGTGTTTAGAATCATTGTCATGTTGGAATGTACATCCCATGCACAGCTTCCAGGCTGATGAACCAAATTTTCCTCCAGTATCTTTTGATAACATACTGCATTCATCTTGCCATCAATTCTGACAAAATTTCCTGTGCTTTTGTAGCTCACACATCCTCAAAACATCAGCGATCCACCTCCGTGTTTCACAGTAGGAATGGTGTACTTTTCATCATAGGCCTTGTTGATTCCTCTCCAAATGTAGCGTTTATAGTTGTGGCCAAAAAGCTCAATTTTGGTCTCATCACTCCAAATGACTTTGTGCCAGAAGGTCTCTGTGCTGTTTGGCATATTGTAAGTGGGATACTTTGTGGCATTTGCATAGTAATGGCTTTCTTCTGGTGACTTGACCATGCAGCCCATCTTTCTTCCAGTGCCTCCTTATTGTGCATTTTGAAACAGCCACACCACATGTTTTCAGAGAGTTCTGTATTTCACCTGAAGTTATTCGTGGGTTTTTCTTTGCATCCTGAACAATTTTCCTGGCAGTTGTGGCTGAAATTTTAGTTGGTCTACCTGACTGTGGTTTGGTTTAAACAGAACCCCTCATTTTCCACTTCCTGATTAGTGTTTGAACACTGCTGATTGACATTCTCAATTCCTTGGATATCTTTTTATATCCCTTTCCTGTTTTATACAGTTCAACTACCTTTTCCCGTAGATCCTTTGACAATTCTTTTGCTTTCCCCATGACTCAGAAACTGGAAACGTCAGTGCAGCACTGGATGAAAGATGCAAGGGTCTGTCAGGAGTCCAGGAATGCATTGACCTTTTATACACACACACTAATTACAAGCAAACACATCACAGTGAGGATGGTTACCTTTAATAGCCATTCAAATCCCTTTGTGCCAACCTGTGTGCATGTTATCAGGCCAAAATCACCAGGGTATGTAAACTTTTGATAAGGGTTATTTGGATAGTTTCTGTTGTCATGATTTAAAAAGAGTAAACACAGTTGACTGATTATAAATGGCTTCAGCCAACCACTAAATATGAGTGAAAAAAATGTTTTTGTGTTATCATTCATATTCTCTGAAAAATGGCAAAGAAATCATAAATTCTGTCAAACTTATAAGCACAACTGTATGTCAAACCTACAAGCAGTCTTTGATTTATGGCCAGTCATTTAATGACCAGTTGTAATTGCTATGGCCTCGGAATGGGTGCTTTACTAGACACCTCAATGTCACATTGAGGGTGCCCCTGCCACATGACTGCATTTTGGGCCCCGGCAATCTGTTCATTTCAATTCCGTTTCTTATCAAAAATTCTAAAGAACTAGGATTTTTCAAACAAAATCTTTTGCACTTAAGAGCCTTTTTTGAAGCTAAGTTATCCATTCAGAATTCAAGAAACTAACAGCCTGATACATAGGCATTTTAACCCACTAAGTGAGCAAAGATGCTTATCACCATGCTTATCTTTCCTATGTTCCCATCAGACCTCCATGTCATACACTGAACTTAAAGGAGCATTTTTACATATTTTCAATTACATTCTAACTAACCAGTTTCGAAAAGGGAAACACCACAGAATCATCATGGCAAAATAAATTTGTGCTTGCAACTCTATGTCCAATTATTTCTGAGAAAATAAAAACAGGAGTTGTTCCGAATGAGATTCCTTCACTAGACTCCTCCATATGTCTTCATTAACTCATCACATCATGGTTTACTAAATACTTGGATTTGCAAAACACTGACTAAAATTGTCATTAGTTTGGTTTATATAACACATGGATGCACAAATTAGCCAAGCATGTTAAGTCACTGATTAAACAAAGAATAGAAGAGACTAATATATTTATGCTTAAAATAGAACGTGGTGCCTTCTCTTCATTGGCAACCACATCAAGAACTTTAGTTAGCCTTCAATTTTTTTAACCATAATTATTTTGCAGTACCTCTGATTAAACAGTAAATGTCCTTGTCAAACAACCAAAGAAAAGTTCTTCATCATACAGAAACTAAAAGGGACTGGTCTGTCTGGATGTCACAGCAGGTCAAAGTGCATTAACTGGGGAAGAGGAGGGAAAGATAACAAAACAGAACAGCACAAACACTTCACACATTTTTGTGAAAAAGTGTTCAGCTCTTTTGTATTCTTAGAAATGAACAGTACCAGAATATTATGGAGTTTTACAGAGGGAGGAAAGGAGAAACTAAAACTGAAACCCCTCTCCTCTGCCTGTGTTTTGCATTTGGAACAGATTTCTTTTCAGGTGGGGAGGGGGAGTAGAACTCCTTAGCATCAGAGTGTGTTAATAATAATATACGAATTACTACTGCTCTGTTGGTCATTTCGAAAAATCCTTTCTTAGTGAGCACCTAGAAGCCAAGAGGAACATACATGCCAAATTTCAAGTTTGTAGGCTTTCCGTTTCTGGAGATTTTGTGATGATGCATGAGTGGTGGTATTTCGCTTTTATATATATAGGTCAAACCTACAAAATAGTGATATAAAGATGGTGATTCTCAATAAAACAAGAAATTCTTATTTATAATAGAACATAGCTTTTCTGTAGCAATATATTATGGAAAATTGAATAAAGGGGAGGTATGAACACATAAACTGTATCAGGAGAAAGCCAATATTCATAAAACATTTCATGAAAGATTGAGAATAATAAAGAAGTCTAGAAATTCTGCCAACATTAAGATATAAAAATACTTTAGCTTAAATTTAATCAAGTATTATCAAGGCTATGATTAATAATAGTTTTTCATGCACATAATAATGGATTACATTTAATGGTCTCATTCTGCAGATGGAACAGTGTCCACCAGCAGAATGGATTCTCCCTCTTCCAGTTATTCATTTTATTTTATTTTATTTATTTTTTAAAAAATCATATTTTCCCTACTTGCACATGGTGACGCAAGTGGACTTACAGGACATAAAAATATAATATAAAAGAAATAAAAGAAATAAAAATAATAATAGAATAACACCACCACCAACCATCCTGGCAACAATACACATTCATACCAGCCATTTAATGGGCTCCACTCCACTCTGAGTTCCCCATGCCACCTGGCAAAACCACATCTTCAGGGCCTTCCGAAAGTGTTAGAAATGGAGGCCAGACTAATTTTTGAAAGGATTGTAGATGTATCTCCTTAGGGGATGGGACCCACAACATTTCTTGCCTCCCTGCTGTGGTGGGTCGGGTAGATGTGACCAGCAAGAGATGATCCCTCAAATAACCTGGTTCCAAGCCATGAAAGGCTTTAAAGGTGACAACCAGTACCTTGAATTGAAACCAGAAGCAAATCAGCAACCAATGCAGCTCCTGCAGGACAGGTCATACATGTGGACACCAAAGTTTGCACAGAATCATGCAGGCCACTGCATTTTGCACCATGTGCAAAGCTTCCAGGTGCTTTTTAAGGGTAGCCCCATGTAGAGCATGTTGCAATAGTCAAGTCAGGAGGTGACTAGGGCATAAGTGACCATGAGTAGGGATTGTTGGTCCAGGAAAGGATGTTGTACAAAGGCCCTCCTGGCTACAACTGCTACCTGCTCTTTGAGCAGGAGACACAATTCCAGAAGAACTCCCAGACTGGGTCTGTGGCAATTCTCCATGGACCAAAGAACTCCAAATCCAAAGCCACTCGGTCTTGCAAGTGTTCAATTTCAACTCCCATCCAGCTCCTAAGAGCCTCCAGGCACTGCAAGAGGGAGGTCATGGTATCACTTAACTCACTACAGGCTGAGACATACAGGTGAGTATCACCAGCATATTGATATCTCAGTGCATGGTGAGGGATGATGTCACCAATTGCTTCATGTAGATGTTGAATAAAGAGAAGAAAAAGTACCCAGGGAACCCCGCAAAGTAGTGGGCGAGAGCTGGACCTCTTGCCTCCTATTAACACCGAGAGCAGCCAGAGGAAGGAAATGCACCAGGATAGCACAGAGCGCACCACTCTGAAACCGCTCCATAAAGATACCATGGTTGATGATATTGAAAGCCACTGTTTTTTATGACCACTAAAACAGCATAAACTAGGATTGAATGAAAAAGAAAGAAAGGTCTATTGCCACATAGAAATTTGTTCATACAATAATGAATATGTCAAAATATAAGAAATCAGGCATTGGCTTACCTGAACACAGTTTCTCAGCATGCCTTTGGAGAATCCACACATATGGGTTGAATCTGCCTTTCTGCCCAGAGTCTGAGTCATCAATCTTTGCCACGCCTCTACCTGTCAGGCCAGGAAGAGGCCAGTCATGACGAAGGCCTTACGAAGAGAGACGGGGAAGACCACGTCACTGCCCTGCAGATGTCCTCAAGTGAGGCTTGCGTCACCTATGCAGCTGTGGTAGCTGCACTTCTTTCCAATATTCATCTGGGTGCAGGGAGAGCCTGAGTCTCATTAACCTACTAGCCCTTATCCAATGGCCCATGGTCGATGATAAGACCTTGGTACCCATGGAAGACAGTTGAAATGAGACAAACAGGGCTTCAATTCTGCGGTACGATAAAGTTCACTTCATGTATCTGCAGAGTGTCCTCTGTACGTCCACAGTGTGCCATATGTGCTCCAGATCATGAGATGGAGCAGGGCAGAAGTCCGGTAGGATAATTTCCTGAGCCCTATGAAAGCGGGAGTTGATTTTAGGGACAAAAGAGGGGTCCAGATGTAGAACTACCCTGTTTGAGTGGAAGGTGCAAAGGTCTTCTTTGACCAAAAGAGCTGCCAGTTCCAATATGCGTCTGGCCGAGGTGATGGCCACTAAGAAGGTAACTTTCAATGTCAGGTAGCGCAGACTGATAGACTGCAGTGGTTCAAATGGTGCCAGAGTGAGGGCTTGCAGGACTCTGGACAGGTTCCAGGTGAGGTACCTGTGAATTACAGGTAGTTTGAGAGTGATGGCCCCGCTGATGAAGGTGCGGACCACCGGATGGTGAGCTAGGGAATCCACATCTTCATAATTCAGCACCATGGACAGAGTAACCACTTGTCCACATAGTGTGCTAGGTGAGAAATCTTTGTCGAGCCCATCCTGCAAAAAGTCCAGGATCTGCGGAATCAAAACTGCCGTGGATCCACCTTTTTTCTGGCACACCACTTACAGAATGCTTTCCAGGCTGATAAGATCTTTGGAAGTGTGAAAATTCCTGTCCTGCCTCTGTTGAACGAAAGGTCTGCCTATGGGTATAAGGGGAAGCCCTCCTATTTGCTCTCCTGGTAAGGGTGGGAAAGATCCTGCACTTTTCTTTGTTTTCGACCAGGAAGGGATTCAAGGCATCTCCAAATAGAGATGTACCCGAGTATGGAACAGAGGCAAGCCTCCATTTTGTTCTGGCATCCGCCTGCCATTGCCGAAGCCATAGCAAGCAGCGATAAATGGGCTGCAAGGATGAGTCAGCTGCGAATTCAGTGGCCGCCACCAGTTTGTTAATATCCTGTGCATCTGAATTTGCTCCAAGGGAACTCTGGCCTATAATTGTTGAAGCCAGAGAAGGGACGTTCTGGTGAAGAAAGATGTGGCCGTTGCTACTTTGACAGCCCGTTGGCCTGGAGTGTCCTACGGAAGTTTAGTTCTGCCTTCCTATCCTTGGTTTTGAGGGCCTCCACTATGTTCCCAGATACAGCAGAGGGAGAGACCAAGGAGGCCAAGAGTCATCTAGTGAGGGCAACTGAAGTGTTTCTGTAAGGAGAGGAGCCATATTAAAAGAAAATTGTTGTTACCCCCTGGAGTGGAAAAGGTGCCTGGCTGCAATCATTGTCTCTGGACAACGTCTAGGAACAGCTTGGGGCAAGGCATGTCCTGCTGTCCTGCTGGGAGTGGGTTCAGAGAACACCTTACTGTTCGGGCCCTGGTTGTCAGTTGGCACTGCTGGAGAACAAGGCTCTGTGCCTATCTGGGCCGTGGTCCTAGCCTTGTGTAATAGAGATTTGAAGAGTGCTGGGCTGAATAGCCCAGTGAAGGAGGGAGGGTCAGTAATTAAGTCCTCATCCTCTGAGAAACTTTGTTCTCTTTGTTCTTCCTCTAGCACATTTAAGATATTATCCTGATAAAAGTGGGCTGGAGATTCTGCTCTCTGTTGCCTAAGTGTCTCCATAGGAACTTGGTATTGCATGGTTTGCAATGGAGGCACAGACCCCAAGGAAGGGGGATGGCTCCTCCTCTGCAAGGTAGAGGCCACCCCATGAGAAATGGCCTGGGATATGAGAGCCTTTATTTCCTCAGACAACTCTGGACCTAATGTGTCTGCTGAGCAGAGCCCCGCTGCAGTAGGGATAAAAGTGGCCTCTGGAACCCCAGTTCTTTCCTTCATCTGTGATTCTGCAGGATCAGGGACCATACAAGCAAAGGGAAATGATTCTGTTTGAATTTCCCCTGCTCAGGAGAGATAAAGCTGTATCTCCCTCTGATGACCATGCTGTTTGCATTGCAGGCAAGGCTTGCAGCAATGGCTGCTGAGGGTGGAAATGCTAGCCTCTGGCTGGGGTGAGGGGGAATACCTCTCCTGCACAGCTTGCTGCTCAGCTCTGGAAAACTGCTTTTAGAGGGCTTTTAGTCGTCTACTTGCATCCCTTTCTTCTGCCCTGGAATAAATGGCTTTTGCCCTTATTTTGTCTGTTGCATCCTTGTTTGCAGATCTAGCCTTCCTGGAGGATTTCTTAGAGCATTTGGGCTCCACGCTATCTGCTCAATGATCAGCCATTATATAGCTTGAGCCCAGAGACTGCCCTGGGAGAAGAGGCTAATGGCTCAATCCTCCAATTCTTCCAATCCAGGAGCAGTCTTTAGCCCAGGTCTTCCCCCGTGGGTTGTGGCAGTGGCAGCAAGACCAGTCTCCTGGAGTAGCCTGCACAGCTTGCCATGTGGTTGCAATCAAAATGGTGGCCACTGGCCCCGGCGATCAGCTGTGGGTCACTATGCTTGAAATGACCGCTCCAGAGTTACCCAGGTAGGCCTGGGTGCACAATCAGCACACAATTGGTTTCAGCAGCTGTGGCTCTTCAGTGCACCCCCCAAGGATTGGGAATTGGTGAAAGAGCTGTCCTCTCTATGCCTGAGCTGTTGGGCTGTTATTGATGGTTCAGGGGAAGATGCGCGATAATGGGCCAAATAAATCCAATTGCTGCCTGTCTTCTGTTTTTCTGTACCTTTTGGAGAATCCACACGATAGAAGAATTTTTTGCATTGCAAAAAAACTGGAGACAACTTTTGCCACGTCTCTATTGGGCCAAGACTGAGTTGTGACTGGGGACTTCCTGGCCCGACATGGAAAAGATTGATGACTCAGTCTCTGAGCAGAAAGATTCAACCCATATGTGTGGATTCTCCAATAGGCATGCTGGAGAACAACTGTCAATTTAAACAATTTATAATAAACAATCTGAAAAAATGGAAATCTGTTATGAAAGTGCACTTAGCACACTGAGTAATAAGTCAAAACAGAATGGAAGCTTGCCAGAATAAGCAGAAACAAACAAGAAAGAAATATTACTATCCCAAACTGCTACCTAAACAAGTAAAGAGGGCATAATCTTTATAAACAATTCAATACACTTGATATAAAACTAGTCTGCCACATTCTATCATTCTAGTCTTACGTGAAGGGAAGACATCTGGATTGCTCAATTATGAAGTATCTTCATAAAATAAGCTTGTATTATTCACACAGTGTTATTAATTAGTGCTAATTTCAGATTTTGACCTATGTAGAAAAGAATGAAGAAAATTCTGTACCATCTATATGCCAGGAACACACATGTATTTTGACAGACATTTCCACTAAAAAGGTCACAGAACATCATCTGAACGAATCCAATGTAAAGAATTCTTATTATCAACATTTATAGATATGTAATAAAAAAAATAGTTACTTTTATAAACTGGATTACAATATTATTTTCATTCACTTTGGGAAGACTATGCTATCATCGTTATTTCATGTTTGCATCTATACAACCACAGTTTTTACCCAAAAATAATATTACCAGAAAAAAAAAGAGCTGGAAAGTTGTCTTCAAAAGCTACATGTACCAGTAGTAGTCACACAAGTACTATTGAAGAACAACCGTAGCTAACACAATTACCTAAGTAAGGTGGAATGAAGTCATTGTCTGTTATGCAATGCTTCTATGATAGCCTTCATAAATAGCATCAAAACATTGGATTTGATACTTGCTTAGTCAGGCAAGTATACATGTGATAAGAATTTTGAACTAAAGTAATGATACTATTGGATTGAATCCAATAAAAACTAAAAATACATAATTATGGCTTTCATCCAAAAAAATAAGACAATTTCTCCCCCTTAAAGGGGGCAGTGGTCAGCCTCCACTTATGTCTCAAATCAACCTGCCATTGCATGAGCCAGAGAAGGCAGCGAGAGCTACAGTCCCCACTATTGCCTTAGAGGCAAATCTGGCTGCACTAAGGGTGGTGTCAGCTAAAAACTCTACTGCTGCTAGGAGTTTGTTTATATGCTGATGTGACCTGATATCATCCAGTGGAATTCTGTCTTGCAGCTCTTGAAGCCAGATGAGAGATGCCCCGTTAAAAAAGGAGGCAGCCACGGAAGCCTTCACTGCCCATGCTGCTGCACGCTTCTGCAATGTTTGCTCAGCCCTCGTCCTCTGCCTTCAGCAAGTCCTCAGGCTCCCCAGGAATATGTGTTGACTTGCAGGGCCGCCAACTGGGGCATCCACAGTGGGCACTTCCAGGGCTTTGGAGAGGTCAACTCCCATGTTGAATATCTTTCTGTCCAGGGAGGAAGGGCTTGGACCCAACCCAAGGGATGAGCACTGCCTTTGAATGACTGTGGTGAACATCTTTGGCACAGGGATGACATCTGCTGTAATGGTCTTCTCAGAAAACAATGGGTCATTGGGGTCTTCCAAAGGATCTGTAGGCTCCTGTGGTTCAGGAACCATGCCTTGTTAGCCTTGAAGAGGAGCAACTTGAATATGGCCGGCTGGAATAGACCAGCCGACATAGGAGTAAATGTGGCCTCAGGGGCCAGTCTGGTTCTCTGGGCTGTAACTGGAAATTGCCCTGTTGCTGGTCACAATGAAAAGAAACTCCTAATTTTGGAGCCTTCAAGGGATTTCTGCATCAAATCCTGCTCTTCAGCTCCCCATGGCCATTCCTGTTACTACTCTTCTGTCAGTTTGCAGATGCCTGTCTCCTCTCAGTAACAGTCGCTCCTCATTTAGGCAGGAAACTGTGCTGGGCACCATTTCTGAACTATTTTGGGCTGCTTCTTGTCCCTTAGCCCACAACTTATCCAGAGCTTTATCTCTGCAGCGCTCATCCTGCTCAGCTACCTTGGAGCTCTTTCGAGCCCCTGCAGCCCTATCCCTTGGCTTGGAGCTATTAGAGGAAGACAACTGATCTGGGGCTGCTAAGCTGAGAGACCAGGATGGCTTGTAAGCCGTCTATTCTGCTCTCCTGATTGCACAGCTAGTGTTCTGTGGCAAATCCCCCATTTTCCTCCCCAACGCTGTAAACCGGAGTCTTCACAAAATTACTACTGCGGCTTCCTTAGCTCTACACTAGTCAGAACGCCATTCCAACTATTTTCCTTTCCTGCCTTCGCTGCTGTCTTCTGTCCCTGTTAAACGCTGCTGTGGTAAAAAGGCATCTGCGGCAGCCGTTTTAAGCTGTTGAGAGCCCTCCCAAGCCAAACACAGGGAGAAGGTGTGGATGGTTTTTCTACACACCTCCTGCTGAAATACCTTTACCAGTTGTAGGTCGGCCCTCAGATGACCCGCCATCCAACAGGCTAGGCCAAAGCCCCTACCGAGCTGCCATTGACAGCTGTCAAATGAGTATTCAGGATTGTTATTTTTATCCTAATTTTCCAATTAATTTGATGTTGAATTTGAATTCTTTAAGGAGCAAAAATTAACCTGTAGTCTAGCTAGCTGACTGAGTCAATCTCTGGGATGACCATAGCAACAGGGGGAGTGTCCTCAAAGATCTGACAGACTCCAGTCAGTAAGCGGTGACTGATAACCTGGATGCTATCTCCACCACAACGGAGAAAGGGCACAATTAGAACATGAGATAAATCTATGTGTGAAGGTCTTCTTGTTGCCACCCACCTCTTTCAGCCAAGAACTGTGAGTGGAAGAGGATTTCTAAAATGACGTACCAGTTCTGTCTTCACTTAGTATAAAAGAGACAATGAATAGGTGAGCCCATTTGGGAACAGAATTCTTCAGGTGGAATATCACTATTGAAAAGCCAATTTGATCAATCCACACTTAACCACATCCTTGATATGAGAGACACCTCTCCCAGAGACTCCTAAGTAAACACAAGAACATATTCCTTCGGGAATCAATCCAAAACAATACAGGGATTTAAAGAGAAAGAACCAAACCTTGTATGATGCTCAGAAAAAGACTGCAGGAGATGCTAAGTAATAGCAGTCTTTAAATACTAGTGAAAAGTCAATCTCAGATTGACTTTAATAACATACTATGTAAGTCAATCTCAGATATTATAGGTGTGAAATGTATTGAGTATCCATGTGTACACTACAACTGATAAAATACTCCATGTTTGATGGAAATACCTTCATGCTATCCGCCAAATGCAGATTTCAGGAAGTTATACAATAAAACAAGGATAGCTGTGACTGGTTAAAGAGGCTGAGCTTGTCAGCTGGAAAGCTGACAGTCTGGTTCAAGACCTGAGTGCCCTGCGATGGGGTGAGCTCCTGTTATACGTCCCCGGCTCCCGCCCATCTAGCAGTTTGAAAACATGCAAATGTAGATGGATACCACTTTGGTGGGAAGGTAACAGCCTTAGGGTATAGTCAAGCTGCCACATGACCACAGAAAAGTCTTCAGACAGTGCTGTCTCTCTCTCTCAGCTAAGAAACAAAGATGAGCACCCACCCCATGGGTTGGACATGACTGCACAAGGGAAACCTTTACCATTATACAATAAAACAATAGTTATAATCAAAGAGAGCAGCCAACTGGGCAGAATCACACTATGATATGCCTGTAATCATCATATCTCTGTTGGCTCATCATATGGGCAAACCTCCATGCCAAAATGCAACGAACTCTATATGCTAGCTTTGCTATAAAAAAAAGAAGAGTGCAGATAGTTTGGTTTTCATAGGAAAGTTTCTGATCGAAGACAAGAATGGCTATGGATGTTGAATTGACAACAGAGAAGACTCTGGGAAGGAGATAGGAGAACTACACTGAGGTAATGGTTCACAAGATTGAATGAAGCATTTGAAGCTCAATGCTTTTAATTCTTATTAAAACCACTGATCTCTAAAAGCTGGAACTGTTTAAGTCAACTGTTTAGCTCTGTGGGCTAATAAAACTAAACTGAACAGTGCAGTAATACCCTGTTTTGTTGGTATGAGAGAGACACATGCAGAGCTAGGAAAGATCCAAAGGCTCAGTGAAGACTTGAAGAGGAACAGGCACCCTAGAGACATGTTTACACACTGCAGAAAGCCTTTGATGGGGTTGAATATAGTACAAGAAATTTTAACAGCCAGAGAAAACATTTACCTGCCAACCTGACAGGTAAAGTACAGAGACAACCTTGAACAAAGAATGTAAGAATTGTTAAAAGTAAATGTCAACTTAGCTCTTGGAAGAAATAGAGGGGAGAAAGAAACTTGATGCTGCTTGGTGTAAGAGAAGTGAAAAGAAACTCTGTCAAGCTTTCAAGATTCTATTATTAAGTATTTCCTGACTTGACCTGCCCTGAAGAATTGATATTAATCTTGAAAGCCATCCTAGACTCTAACAGAGACACATCAAATGTTATTTTGGTTATGGAGATGGCATCAAATACTTGAGGCACCACACTGCCAGCAGAGGAACTTGCTAAAGTATAATACTGCAATACCAACAGCAAGTGAATATACAAATAACAAGCCTGAACAATCTAATGATACAACTACAGTAGCACAGCATTTGGAACAAGATTTGCTTCAGCCAGGAATAGGCCAACAGCCTGAAATCAAACCAATACCACTTTGTTCTCATGGAAGTTTGCCAGAGAAATCTGAGGGAGTCCAGGATCACTTTCTGACTTTCACAGCTCAGTGTTAATTGCTCGTGCTGGGTCAACTAGCAGAATTTCCTAGATTGCTCCAGGGGTTACTTGTTCTAGCATGCTGAAAGAAGGGACCAAATGGGCTGTGCCCTTAATTGAAGGCAATGATCTACCAGTATTTCATATATTTAGAGCTGCATTTTATGTTTCCATTAGAACAACACATTAAGAGATCTGCAAACTGAAACTTGGCAAACTCAAATTTAATAGCCAATTTTCAATTATATGTTACAAAATGGGGTGGAATGAACTTCCTCTAATCAACCAGTTTCAGAGAAGATGTGCTGAAGATGAATTAGTGAGGTGAATTACTGAGACAAAGCATTTGTATGCATCTCTCCTGATCATGGACCCTGGCAGTGGTTTTGAAGCTCATTCCAGATTTATCAACATTGATAGCCCTTTTCTGAGATCCTTAGAATATTCTTTTAATTGGGGTATGATTTTCTTGCATTAATCTTGTCATGAAAACCAGAGTTTGAAAATGAAAACCATCCGAGTTTCTCTTTGAATAACAGAGAGCTCTTTAGCTTGCTAAAGAGTGCATAAATAACACATCACTGCCTAACATCCAATTTATTTCATTAAGAAAAATTGTTACCTTGGGCTTCAAGTATTTTTTTCATACAAAAACTGTTGGCTCAATATATTGGACAATATATTTCATTATACTGTTTGGGTGCTGTCCATTTTGCAGAATCTACTAATATGTTGTTGGGATGTAGATGAATCTCTGGCTCCTCTTTTTTTTAATTATTATAATCAACAGTAAGGGGAAGTGTCTTTATAAACTGAGGATAAGTTGTAGCTCTCCATGTATCAATTTATTTTTTTATTACATGGGATCTGCAATCAAATTCTCTATTTGAAAAACTTTAAAAAAAACATTTTAAAGTTGCTTTTAATTGTTCTCAGAACATAAATTTCCATGAAAAAAGTGTCATAAACAATTACAACTGTAATCTGGTAGAAATCCAACATTAACATTGCATTCTTCAGTACAGATTAGTCTAAGTTGAAACAGTTCTGTAACAGCAGGAATACTTCATAGCATGTAATCAGTGATAAATTGTTTATAAACAAATGCATTATTTTGCAGTGCTCCCCATACTATTAGACATAAATACCCTTTTCCAGAAATTCTAAGCATCTTTTATAAATTTTGAAAGAAAATATACTGTTCCTCTTTCAATATAAACAGTATTTCCACTAAACTTATTATAGCTTTAGATACACAAATTACTGACACAAGTGATAAACATTTATAATTAGATTGTAAAGTAACTTTGGTATCACTTAGAGTTTTGCCTAAATGAATTACTTGAAAATCAAGAGACCTCCAACATTATGGACTGCAGAAAGAACACTACTAGCTTTAGTTTTAAAATAATTTCACTTTTATCAAGGCTGAATTATTATGAAGTACCTTTTGGACCTCACACAAAAAAGTTAATTCAGTTCTGTAAAACTTGTAAGGGGAAAGGACCACCTGGGAAAAGGACATTGATAAATTAAAAATAATTGTGAGCTGCAAAGGTGTATCTACCAAAACAATCACCTGTTTAGCAGCTACCAGAGTGAAGAAGCCTTGGAATAGGCAGCATGAGTGAGGCCTGGAGGCATTGGAGGCTCTTGGCACCATGTTTTTCAGAGTGGTGGCAGATCCTTCCTGGCAGCAATATTTAATGGAAATGATTTTTTTAAAAAAAAAAATGCTGGCAGGCTACAGAAGGCTGCTTGGTGGACAGCAGGCTGTATATTGAACAGGCCTGGGTACTCTTCCTAAACGAAGAAAGCAAGGCTCAGAAAAACTTTGTACACTGGAATTCCTTTGCAGAAATTTATTTTAACTGTATGGAACTTATAGTATCAAACCACACATTCTTTCTTAAACATTATCTTCCTTGCCCAACTAAGAATCTTACTGGCTAGAAAAATGCTTCACAATATGTACTTTCAGCAGTATTATTTCAATAGAACCTAGATTTTTTTTTTATTTAGGAACTCTGCAAGATTGTGTGGTCAAAAGCCACATCTTAAAATGCCCATTGGTTTAGTGCCTCCAAAAAGGCTAAGCAAGGTCCTAGGGCTGTCAACATGGCTTCCCTGCCACTGAACAGGCAGCAAAGTAGTCAAATGAGAGACTTGCCTACAGAATTTGCTTGCTTCTCTCTCCCACCCCCACCCCCACCATGGCACAGCAGAGAGAACTGACAGAAAGAGATTTCAAGAGATTATATCAAGAGCAATGTGATCACACCAACAATAGAAAAGGATCACGTTCAGCATGGTCTTCCTGCCACTGAATAGGTCACAAAGGATCAGGCAAAGGATAGATTGTCTACAGAAATTGCCTTTTTCTCTCCCCTTCCCCACAGAATAGAGATAATAGAAAGAAAGAGATATCAAGTGAATACAGTAAGCTGTTTGCATAGTTCACCCAGCACAATCTCTTGGTGTGGAAGATCAAGCACCTCTGATATGTAGGAAGTTAGCACTCACCCCTCTCCTAGAAAAATGAAATACCGTAGGAAATATTAAAAAGGCAGAATATTTCCCCTAAAAAGAGTAGAAACTCTGAAGCAGAAACTCACTTCAGATGCAGAAGCTCACCCCCACCTTTGTTAATGGGTGGGCCATTAAGGCCTAGGCCAGAGTATTCTACACAATAAAAGCCTCTGCCCACCTCACCACCTGGCCTGGGAAGATTGCATCAGCCAGCACTCAGGTGAAGCCATGTGGTCCAGACAAAGCCTACAAAGTTAGCTAAGACCCCCGCCCCTGGGAGTCTGACAGCCAATGTGATACATTTCTTGCATAGGAACAGGAAACACTAAGGTGGAGCCCAACAGAGGTTCTATAACTAAGGGACTCTCAACATCTCTGCCCTTCTTCCCCCAACATCTTGAAGCATGTGATCACCCTTTTCACCCAGGAGCTCCAAGGCATGTGATCCTGTCCACCACTAAACCATCTTTCCAAACAGCTTCCATGTTTCCAGTGTCTTTTTCCCCACTTGGAACTGAACCCAGAAGGATAATTCTTCCAACAGATAGAAGAGAATATTTGTAGCTCAGGATTAAACTGTGGCATCCTTGGTGCTCTCTGAGCTTGGTGCTTTTCTTGCAGACATTTCATTATCAAACTATGTAACATCCTCACTGCCCTGGAATCAGTTCACAGATTCTTACTCTGAAGCTGTTGCTTTGCAAGCTATACTTTATAGATGATCACTAGGTCTATTTATCTTGTTAAATCAAGAGAAAGCGTAGAAAACACTAAGGACCCCACAGCTTACTTTCTTATAATCCCTTTCTCTCCAATCAATCTTTTCTACAAGGTGGGGGGGGGGAGGAAAAAAATACAATTCAGGCATGGGACAACATGTTCTAACTGTTAATAACTATTATGTGACTAAGAAACACTGCAAAGAATATAAGTGGTCATAAATGAGGCATAATGTTGTGTTTTCAGCATAACTTCAAATGGGTTAGGTTAAGGTTTACCACAGAGGAGCTGCCTTTTGAGAAGTTCCAAATTCCTGAGAAAATACAAGAGTGAGAAGTAATCATAATCACCTCTTCCACAAAGCCCCAAACACTTGGAAGTGTCAACTGACCTCCTCTTCCCACAAAGTTTCCCAATCTTGTGCCCTTTATAAAGAAGGAAAAAATGCTAAAGCCAGTCACTCAGCTACAACGCTAGAGCACTGGAGCTGGCTTTGTAGTGAAGAAAAGAAAAATAAAGCTGCCCTCACTTTCTCAAGGCTCTGTGAAGAGTACAGTTCTTCCAAAGCTGAGCAGAGCACCCTAGGTTCCAACAACAAAGTTTAACTTTTTAATTATTATTTGCAAAGGGGCAGGCTGGGCATGGCTCCTAATCTCAAGTTTTAAGAAGTTTTGGCTTGGTTTTCGTGAGTTAAAGCTATCAAACACACATTCCCACAGATCAGCTTCAATGGAAGAAGCAATTTCTGTTCATAAGAATAGGTTTAACAACCATGTGATTTGCAAATAAAGTGTCTTGAATTACAACCATTGTAAAAACAAATCTAGTTGCATGATGCCTCTACTAAAATTTTGCTGTCATAAGTAGAAGACTATCTGTACTTTATGGACAATGACTTCAACAGCTTTAAGATTTTACCGGATTCCAAATGTTTCCTAGGGAAGAGCTATCTAACTCAAATTATAAAACTACTGATGCCTTGATTGGCATCAAATTAATCTTGATTCAAGTTTAATCAGGAATGATCTTACCACTGTTTGAACTTTTCTACCTTCGGACCATCTTTACTCACAGGACAAAAGTTTGTCTTGTCTTATGTGTGAAATACTCCAAAGATGGTTCAGCCTCTTTGTTACCAATGGAACATGAAGTCAGTATCACAATATTCTCAGTGTAAATGGCAAAATCTCCTAGGCATATCTTTGATGTTCAAGCATTATTCTTGAAGACATTTTGGCTAGAAGACAGATGTGGACTAATTATTTTATTCACAATCAATTTCCCCACAAGTGTCCTTATGGATTGCTACTATGTGCAGGCCCACAAATAAATTGATATTGAAAAGTGATCATGAAAACCAAGACTCAGACAAGGAAACTCATTAAATGATTTTGGATTAGAGATTGTATTTAAACTGTACCTTGATTGGTTGTGGGGAAAATATTAAGAGTTTACACCAGGTGGCAATAAGTCTCTTAACACACTTCACCCTAAATTCCGGAACCTGCTTATTGCTGTTTTATTGTAAAGACAGGATGCATATATGAGCAAAATGTCAGCTAATATAGAGTATTAATAACTACATTGTCTAAAATTATGGTGCAAAGGCAGACTAGAATATTATAAAGCCTTGATGGTGCTATATCTTAGCAAGAATACTAAAACTGCTATGAACTATATAAAAGCATTAAAAAGTCACAGCTAAACCTTTTAGCCTTTGTTGGTGTCCAACAAGAACTTGGGAGGTAGGGCTTGGTAACACCAGCTGCTCCTAGTTCTCAAACTCAAACCTAGACTTAGAGTTGAGTGGTCTTGGCTTCCTAGTCTATAACTAAATAATGAGTTTATTATGAGGTAGGTACCCTTGTATTCTATTGCTGCACCACTCTGCTGGAGGATAAAATGATAGTTACTTCCCAAGATAATAAATCTCTAAAAAATACAGCAGTAAGTACAAGCACAAAAGGCAACTTGCTCAAAGATTTAATATGTTACGATGGCACAAATATAAAGACACTTCAAAATGTCTATGAATCTTTTTAAAAGGCATCATTTCTTCCTAATATGTAGTCTATTATGATAGAATCATAACTGACAAATGAAAACCCTGTAAGTGCCAGCAGTAAGATTATCTGCTGACCCCAGCACATTGTAGAGAAATTATTTAGTGTTCTCTGTCTGGCAGACCATCTTACAATTCCACTTGAAGCCTCCTCAGAGTATTCAAACCACCTACACCAAAAACACATCTCAAATAAAAATGTGCAAGTTGCACATCCTAGCAATTTCATTGCAAGAATACAGCTGCTGGAGAACCATTTGAAAACATATCAGAATTAACATGTACATTTATATGACTTCAGGCATTTCAAAGCAACAATCTCTTGGGTTTGTCATTTTAAGTAGTCCCTCACACAGTAGAATAATCTGATAATGAGGAAAAAAGACTTCAATAATGAAATGCAAGTGCAATAGCTATATTGCCCCAGAAAAGTGTACTATAAATATGAGTGCTAAGTGATTTTTGCAGATTGCAAAATAACACTACTGCATTTAGCTTATTTTAAATACCACTACAAGAACCATGTTACGTATTGAAGTTTGTGAAGCAAGGCAATCATACTGTTGTACTTATAGATGACATATTTAGCCATTTTCCAAATCAAAGGTTTACTCCTCATCCATCTAAGGCAGTGGTTCCCAACCTTTTTTTTGCCCCGCACCCCTAAAGAAATTTCACTCGAACCTCACACCCCCTGAAATTTAGACTTTAGGAACTACTGAACACGTTAAATATATGGTAGGATTGAATCTTTTCAGCTATGTATGTGACGGCCACTAAATAACGATACTTAACTCTAAAATGAAAACAAAGTTAATCCATTGCATAATAAATAAAATTGCCAACATATAGCCAATATCCTATTATTTACCTGGACTTTTTTCGCACCCCCTGGAATATCGTCTCGCACCCCCAGGGGGTGCGAGCACCCCAGGTTGGGAACCCCTGATCTAAGGGTTCATGAAGTGTTCAAGAGGAGCCTGTTTGTCATTATTATTTTATGATTAGGCTTGATGTAGAAATATAGCTAAAATACCTGCAATTTTCCCCCTTTAAAAAAAAAAACAGCTGTTGATCCGTTTATTTCATTTTAGATTTTAAGAGAGAACACTAGAACCATATTTATGATATTATAATCTTTTCACAACATTATCCATTGGGTCCATTTTCTCCAATAGCTTTTTTTAGGATGTTGAAAATTATAGTGTATAGCTTAACTGTTGGCAATTACCTTATCTGATATAAGCCATCAAATTAATTATATACAGAGAAAAAGAATTCTGAAACAAAGCTACATTACATTATATATATTCACAAAAAGATTTTTTCCAGATTAATGCACTGAAATATGGTTTCATAAATTATATGCTTATGTGAAGGATCACTTGCGATGTTACAGAATCAATTTAAGATTGAATTATTCTACATTTACAACATCAAAAAATTATAACAAAGTTCAATTCTACATGCATGTTAGCATATTAACAAACTTTACTTCTGATTTTGACTCAGATATGAGAAAAATAATTATCTGTTTATAAACTATTAGAAATACCGGTACATATTATTCTTGTAATTTGAAAATTGCTTCTATGTTTTTAAGTTTATCACAAAATACTCAATGCAGATCCTTACCCCAAAGCTATTGCTTTGCAAACTATAGTTTATAGATGATCAACACATGTTCATTTCTCTTGTTAAATCAAGAGAATATCAATATATTTATAAAACCAATTTGCATGTTAATGTGGTTAAAACACCCAATTAAAAGCCAGGAAATAGTGGATTCTAGTCGTGTATTAGGCTCCAAATCAGCTGGGTAACTTTGAGCCAGTCAATTCTCTCAACCCTAGGAAAAAATGGTAATGGCAATCATGTCCCAAAAATCTTGCCAAAATAACTAAAGGGACTAGAATAGGAACAAAACATAAGGTTATAACTTTTCCCTCCCCACAACTAATTCTTCTAACATACTGTACATATATTAGCTATTTTGTTGCATGTTTATTTTTCAAGATATAGTAACACATTTAGTTGTGCAGTTAGTTAACACATTTTCAAAATTCATTAAAATACAATCACAAATATGTTTTTAATGAGCCCTTGACAAAAATCAGTAGAAATCCAGGTATCATTGAAGTATTTATATTTAAGATAGTGCTAAATATGTTGTATATCTAATATTAAAATGTAATATAAATTAAAATTAAGGCAAAACACAAAGAACATTTTTCCTATTGAAAATTACAAAGAACTAATTGTCAACTTTGCCCCAAGTTATCTTTAATATTTTTCATAAAGCAGACCATGAGGTGCATTTAAAATATATTGTAATTACTATTTTTTGCAAAACACAATTTGTTATGTGTGTAAGTACTGAATAAAAATGATTATTTCAAAGTCCCTTTCAAGTTACATTTTGAAATTAATAGGATACTGGACTTTTGAACTTGAACTTTACATACAAATGATTTTTAAATATATATACAGCACACATTCATATTGCAATATGTGTAATATTATATATGCTTAATTATGTCAAATTATTAATTTATAACTGCATACATTTCAAAATGTAAAAGAGCTCAAAAACTACTAGGAATTCCAAGCAAAACTGATTAAAGAACTACACTAAAATTAAAAAAAGAATTATAAATCTCTGAAAGGATAAGAGTTGGTGTTAAAAACTGTTCTCTTTAAAGAACTGCCATTCAAAAACCCTAAAATAATTTATTCTTTTTTCAGCGTTCTGTAAGATGAGATACAAACTATCACTCAGTTTCCTTCTGCATGTGTATCTATATATAATATAGGTGGATGTATTATGAAACAGTGCACTCATCAGCAAAGCCATCTGCAATAATAAACCAATAAATGCTACAGAAATCCAGTACAATTAATATGCTTGCTAGGACAATTGAAAATTAAGCTGATGAAGAACTGCAATATAAAGACAGCTTCCTACAAGTAAGATAGCATGCGCCCCCCCAGTTTTCTCTCCTCCAGCCCCTGCGTTCATATAAGCCCTTTGCCAATACAGACCATCTTCATGCTCTTTAACTTGTCGGGATCAGTATGGGTGCTTGGTGGCAATGTCTTTTCTTAAATCCTAAATTGCCACTGAGCTCCAATCTTGCCTATTCCTTAGTGCCAAGCCTGGAATTACAATGACCGAGGCCTCCAATCTGCATGGTGGCAGCTGGGCCTGAGAGTTAATAGGCCAACACAACCGAAGAGATGGGAATGGAGAAACCTGACCAAGGTACCTCACACTATACGTGTCGTTTAAAGGCAAATAATTCCGCTCTCAACGGTGTGGGCAGCCTGCGTTTG